>NW_017672832.1:0-6323 GCF_001879085.1 Nicotiana attenuata
AAGAATGCTCGGTGCATAGAGCAGGAAGTTGCTTGATTGTATTGGGATGAGAATTTCTTTCTGCGGTATCGGAGTGCCAATGAGGCACGGGTGGTTCTGTTCGTTAGGTCAGGTAAATTGCAGTTTGAATGAGGGTGAATGACTTGCGAGGATGGCTCTAATATGTTCAAGATTATACAGAGAACAATCGGGTATTTTAAAGTTGCGTGTGTGGTTAGAAACTGTGTTCGTTGGAAGAGGTCCAGATTTATGGTATTTCTATGTTAATTATAGGATTCTATGTACCAGTATCAGGAAAGTGAAGGTAACGGATTTAGATTCGCAGGAAGTTCTGCAGAGTAAAGTATTCTGAAGTGTGGTGTTTCGGGGAATATTTAAGGGAGTATTCAGCGATTTATGCGTTTCGGACAGTGTGGTTTTATGCTTGGGTCTCGTGTGGTAAGCCTGGGTTGAGGAATTGTGGTGCTACAGCAAGGGGAAATATCAAGTTGAAGATGAATCAGAGGGAAATTTAGATAGATGGAGCAGCTTGATAGTAGACCGAATCGTTATGGTAAGGATATGATTAATTCTTTGTATGTGTTCGAGGTAATGGGTTCTTACAGGTATTTTGCAGCAATGCTCTTGGGTTTCGACGGCTTGCTTAGCTTGGTCTAGTTAGAAGGATTCAATCCTGGCAGTTTAGTTTGTGCAAATAGAATTGGGAGAGTTCTTGTTGGGTTTTACCGTGATTGGAGATGTATATTTTCTATGGGCGTGCGGAGCATGGGAGGTACAGTGATCTTTCTTCTAGATGGGACCAATGGAAAGTTCTTGACTAGTTGAGTGCATAGATGTCTGTGGCTCGAAAGGGAGATAAAGTTTCCATGTTATCCTCAGAGAGTATGGTACATGCGGTATGTTGTGGAGGACCGAGACTTGCGTGTGTTAGGCTACAGTTCAGTTCTGAAAGGGAGTTCATAAAACTCTTGAGCAGCGGGTAGCCTCAGATAGTTAAGGGAATGATATTTCTAATTGGAAATGATTTGACTATAGTATATGTTCAGAAAAAGGGTAATGTGATTAAGTTGATGGCACCTCGGTAATATTGTGGCACTTTCTTGTTAGATCGACTGGTGATATTCGGGTGCTTGGTGGCACAGGAAAATTTTAGAGTATCTATCGCGGGATGATGGGGTATTTAAGGTGGTATGCTTTCGGACGGCGAAATTGGGATTCAGGTACAATGATTCGTGTGCTATATGGAGTTGGAGACTAGGAGCTTTCATGTGCAGGCTATGTTGTGGTTGTGGATCGTATGCATCGGCACCGTTTAGCGGCTTTCGGGACTTGGAGGCTCGAGTGGATCTTTCTTTGCTGATATGTTAGATTATGGATGTGATGTTGAAGTTCAGACTGGTTGTCTCAGTGTTGGGCTATTCTAGTCTATTATGCTATGGGCTATGCCGGAAATGCCACGGGTTGAGTGGCGAGGTGCGTTGGATTATATTCTAGTAGAGTGGGTTATATTTCAAACCCAGCGGACGGCTGGGAAGGATTGTCTTTCTTACTTGGGCTCTTGTGATGAGTGTCAGTGCTGAGGCTCCTTATATTGATTCAGTTCCGCTGTTGAGGGACTTTTCGGATGTGTTTCTTGTGGCCGGGCATGTCGCCAAGCGAGGTTGTGGATTTCGGTATTGATTGGTGTCGGGCACCGTATCGTATGGCTCAGGCAGGAGTTATGGTAGTGGAAGGAGCAGCTTTAGGCTTCCTTGGCAAGGAGTTCTTTGGCAGGCCAATGTGGACGCATGTTCTAGCTTGAGTTGGCTGGTTGTCCCCGAATTGTGTTGTTGAGGGGTAGGTTGATCCGTCCGTTGTTGAGCTTACTAGTGATCTGGGAGATCTATGAGTTTCCTTTCTGTGTTGTGAGACGTTATGATTTGTTGGTTATGGGTACATATGGTGCGGTTCTATTGGAGTTCATAGTGAAAGTCGAGTGGGAAAAGTAATTGGGCGTTGCTCGGTGAATGGCGTATCGATTATGTCCTATCGGGTTTGCATGGTATATGTTACTTATTTCACCGAGGGTGTAATGTTTGCTTTGGTTCCAGACATCAAATTGTGCGTGGTTGTCAATTTCGGCATAGTGACTTGAGGTGTCTCATGTGGAGCAGTGTTTGGATAGGATCGTGCATTACCGCGAAGCTGTGTGGAGATATGACCTTGCGGGTTAGATTCGTGTGTTCTATTCTATGATGTGAGACGGGTTCTCAGCCTTGTGTTGTGATGGTACCGGCGAGCTTGAGGTACAGCTCTTTCAATTGAGTCATTTTCATGATTTGTGTATGTTCGGACTGTTGCTTATTGGTGCGCGTAGTTATGCAAGTTGTGGCTTAGGCCGTATTGAGGTGTCATGTCACCAGGGTGGTGTGTTTGGTCAGAAGAGTTCGTTGGGATCATTAATGAATACAAACGGATTCGATTTCAACATGTTTGATGGGTAAATATCGAGGTTCGGTTCAAAATTTGCTATTGTAATTGCCAGGGGAGAAATGGCCTCACGAATGGTTGACCTGAGGAATGGATATGGTTTATTGTGTGTTTCGTTTATCGTTGGCAGTATATGGAAGTGTTGGAATGAGACTTTAGCTGATAAGAGGTTTTCTACCGGTATTCGGTTGTTGTATACAGCTGCTGTGAATGGAAGTTATCGCTACGAGTGTTCGAGTTATGTGGTATATCATGGGATTGCTCCCGAGGTTGCATGCATGGGTTATTACAGCTGGTTCGGGTTTATTCAGAGTATAGGTGTGAGGTTTTGATCGTATTGTTGGTTTCAGAAGTGAAGAATGTGATTCCATGGCTTATGGGCCAGACTGGGTTGTGTAATTTCAGTTTCTATGTGTTATCGGACCTAAATGAGATAGGGTGACGTGGGATCACCCCCGGGTATATGTATGGCAAGGTTATTCAGCGATTGGTTGGCTTTTGAAACAACTCTAAGTACGTTCGAGGACGAACGTGTGTTTAAGTAGGGGAGGATGTAACGACCCGACCGGTCGTTTTGAGCTTTTGGACTAATCGTTTTGCATTTATTCATATAACCGTTGAAAAAGTCATTTTTCAAAAGAGGTTTGAACTGAGCTAAGATGTTTTCTAAAGATTTCACAGCTTCACTGCTTTTTCTCAAGGGGCTTTATACTGCTTCTATACAGCATGATGATTTGCCTTACGTGATTTCTTACTACTCAGTTATTATTTACCTTTATTACTCACTGAGTTGGAGTACTCACTTTACTCCCTGCACCCCGTGTGCAGATGCAGGTATTTATCCACCCGTTAGCGGGGTTTGGCTGATCAGAGGCAGAGTTATAGGAGTTAGCGAGGTGACTGCCAGCGTCCGCAGCACCGTTTTCCTCTCTTTTGTTCATTATTCCGATTTTGTATATTTTAGACCTTGTAGTTGGATTTACACTCTAATAGATGCTCGTGACTTGTGACACCCCGATTAGGGCTGTGTTGGGTTGTACTTCCGCTAATTAATATTATTAAATCATATTTAGACTGCTTATTCATGTTTAACTGTTTTTGAAAAGGCGATATGGGTTAGTTGGTTGGCCTTGTCTTCACGAGAGGCGCCATCACGACCAGTGCGGGGATTTGGGTCGTGACAATCGGATAAGTCGGGCTCGATGCAGCTCAAAGGGCAACCTAATAGGGCACAGAAAAAGTTGGATCTGCCGACCGAACAGGGTGGTAACAACAGTGGACCAAAATCATGGGCTAATATTGTAAGGGGGGGGGGAATTTGCAGCTAAAGGTATGCCTCTTCACTATGTGGCTCCTATGATTAAAAATGGAAAGAAGATTGTACAATTGGAGCAATCGGAAGTGGAAAAGGAGGTTGAGAAATGGCGTACAACAATTATATTGTATGTGGTTGGCGATTCGCCAACTATTGCTGCTTTGGAAAGATTTATCGTTGTGCAGTGGAATTTCGTGACAAAACCATGAGTATACTATCACTATGATAGTTACTTCCTGGTACATTTCACTAATTTGGAGGATAGAGATGCAGTAATCTATTCAGGACCTCATACTATAAATAATAAGCCTGTGATCATGAGAGCATGGACCCTTGACTTTAATTTGCACGAAGAAATTCTGAGACTATGCCGCTATGGTTGAAATTACCAAACTTACCTCTAAGTTGCTAGAGTATGGAGATATTAAGTAGAATAGCTAGTGGCCTTGGAGTGCCATTATATGCTGATGATTGCACAACAAACATCGACAGAATTTCGTATGCTCGAATTTTGGTAGAAATGGATGTAACAGTTCCTTTACCCGAGAGCATCATAGTGGCAGATCCCAAAGGAAGAGAGTTTGAGCAGGTTGTACTATGCGACTGGAAGCCTGAGTTTTGTGGTAGCTGCTTAATGGTTGGGCGTGTATATTTGGAGAAACAAAAAATGGAACAAAAGCAAGTTAAGCAGCAAAAAGTGCAAAAGAATAAGGAGCAGAATCTTGTATGGCAACAAAAGGGACCTCTAGTAGTTGATGAAAACAAGATAGCTACTCCTAAAAAGGTGCAAACCAACAATATAGTAGAAAAGGAAACAACACAAGAGAGACAACCAAAAATACAACATAAAGAGGATGGCTGGAAAGATGTTAGAGGAAAATTTGCAGCAAAGTCATCTCATGTGCTAGTAGGAGGTGATGCAAAACAAATACAACTAATGGTTTCAGCATTCTTGAAGCTAACATGGCAAGCATTTCAATGACACATAAAAGTGCTGGGCAGAGGAGAAACAATGGAGATACAGGGGATCCTTTTCTTCCTAAAACTTCAATATGAAATTACTAACATGGAATGTGAGGGGGCCTGAATAAGCTGTATAAGCAGAGGGAGTTGAAGTCCTTTATTAAAGAGAATAAAATTTATTGTATAGCTATTACTGAACATAGAGTGAAGGAAGAGAATGCAGCCAGAATAATGGAGAAGATAGCTCCTGGATGGAAAGGATGTACAAACTATACTACAGGAAATAGAGGTAGGATTTGAGTACTATGGGATCCACATATTTTGGATTTCACTATGCTTGATAATAATATGCAGCTGATCCATGGAAAAGTGAGGATTCTATCATTGAATTTTGAATTTTACTTCTCGACAATTTATGGGCTACATACGATAGAGGATAGAAAAGCTATGTGGAATGAACTGAGGCACATTCATGGTGGGATAAATAATGCATGGCTAGCAACGGGTGATTATAATGCCATACTTAACTTGGAAGATAGAGCTAAGGGTAGTAAGAGATTTCAGAGAATTTCTATATAATACAGGGATGACTGAATTAAAAATATTGGCAGGGATTTCACCTGGACCAACAACCATGTCCATAGTAAGATTGACAGACCTCTGGTTAATGCTGAATGGATGTTAACTGCGCCATACACAGAGGTCATGATCATGGATCCGTATTTTTCAGTCCACACACCACTGAGCATACAGATAGGCAAAAGAAAGTCAAATGGGCCAAAACCTTACAAGTTCTTTAATTATATAGCAGACCTCCCCGAGTTCATAACAATAGTGGAGAGTAGTTGGCATAGACCTATGAATTGTGAGGGAATGAAAAAGGTGTGGCTGAAACTAAAAGGTGTCAAGAAAGAGTTGAGGAAAATCAACCATCCTGACTATAAAGGGGTGACCAAGAATATGCAGTATATAAAGAAACATTACAGAATTGCAGGCTCAATTGAGGACATCAACCATTACTCCAGAAATATTTGAAGAGGAAAGGAACTTGAAGATACAACTGGAAAAATGGAGGAATATAAAAGAGAGCATCCTTAAGCAAAAGTCGAGAAATCAATGGCTTAGACTAGGAGATTCAAACACTGCATACTTCCATGCTTGCATGAAGAATAGGAGTGCGTAGAATATGATTACCAAGCTGATAAACTCTACAAGAATTATACATAACAATGAGAAAGACATAGAGAAAGAGATCACATGTTTTTATAAAAATCTACTTGTAGAATATGATTACCAAGCTGATAAACTCTACAAGAATTATACATAACAATGAGAAAGACATAGAGAAAGAGATCACATGTTTTTATAAAAATCTACTTGGATCAGCTGCTCAACAATTGCCTGCCATAAATCCAGAAGTCATCAAGGAGGGGAACATTCTTCATAGAGAACAACAGATGGAATTGATAAAGCCTATCACAAAGGATGAAGTGTACTTAGCATTGAATGGTATTGATGACCAAAAAGCACCAGGCTGTGATGGCTTAAATTCTTGCTTCTTCTAGAAGGCATGGAA
>NW_017672832.1:8489-59519 GCF_001879085.1 Nicotiana attenuata
GTGGTGAAGAACCACCATAGGAGGGCAGTAGGTGAGTGACGGCGAGGGTGAATTATGGTTAGAGTTAGAGAGCATTTGAGAGACGAGGGAACAGGTGATAGGCGGGGTCTGGTGGGAGAATGATTAGGATTTGGGGGGTGTAGGTAGGTTTAATTATGGTAGGAAATATCCTGACCGTTTGATCAAAGTGATCAACGGCCAGGATTGGCCAAGGGGTTTGGGTCGGGTGAGTACGGATTGGGCCTAAAGGGTTTTGGGTTGGTTTTGGTTTAACATAAAGGGGGTTCTGGGCTGGTAGATTTTAGGTTAAAATTGAAATAAAAGAGGCTATTTGTTAAATACCCCAAACAATTGATTAAAAAATAATTTGTAAAATAATTACTAATTGTAAAAATGATTTTTCATGCATGGGAATGTTTTAAAAATAGTTATTTAGTATTCAAAAATACGGAGGACTAGTTTCTGGTAAAATAATACCAGAAATGTATGCATGGGCTATAATTGCAAAGTTATTGCAATTATAACCAAAAGGTGCCAATTTTGCCATTTATGAAATAGTTTGGATTTAATAGGACCATAAATAATAATATTAAATCAAGAAATGTTTTAAAACATTTGTGATGCAATTTGTAATTATTTGTATGAATAAAATACTGAGATAAATTAATTTAAAAATGTAAAATTATGGAAAAATACCAATTGATGCTAATGCATAGTTTTAAAAGTATATATGCATTTCAAAAATATTATAAGGAAAATTGGGTATCAACAGCTGCCCCTCTTTACCCGGGAAGGATGAAAGAGTTTTCGGGTAAAGAAATGATGGCCAATTTTGACCGAATGGGATGTTCTGAAAGATAGAAGCCGGACTCTAGTCTTTGAGCTGTCTACATATCCCTGGTTTTACAGGAATCAGGTCATGTGTAGTTCCTGATCCATCGGCGGAATATACCGATGAAGTCATTACAAGAATGGACATGAGATTTCGGGATAGGTGAAAGAATGGTTATGGTTAAGTTTGAGATAGTTGAAGGAACTGGAACGAGGTTGCTCCTGCTGGGATAGCGGTTGCTTACTGGTCACCTGCAGATAAAGAGATACTACAAACATGTATTTGTGCAAAAATTTAAACATGATGCAGATTACCTTTTGGACCATGAAAGTTGTCTTCGGACGATTAAAGATGACGTCCTCAGAACATGATGTCCTGGGCCATGAATTGTTCAGTAAGGGATTTGCAGGCCATGAAATGATGTTCTCAGGCCATGAATATGGTGCCTCCGAACCATGACGCCTTTGAATAATGATTTGCAAATTTGAGAGATCCTCAGGCCATGGCATGGTGTCTTCCGGCTATGAGGATGATGCCTTTAGACTATGACGCCTTTGGATAGATTGGCGATGTTTCAGCCCATGAGATGTAACAATAAGATGTTGACAAGACAAGGCTTAGTCTTACGAAAAGGAGGGCAGAGTTTAGCCCGATAGAAGAGCAAATAGATAGTACCGGAGTAGAGAAACATTTATGCAATGAGGGACAGGGCTTAGTCCATGCAAATGGAAGGCAGTGTTTAGCCTTATGCAGAATGGAGGCAGGGCTTAGCCTCATGCAGATGGAGATAGAGCTTAGTCTCATGCAGGATGCGGGAAAGGGCTTAGTCCCATTGATAACTAGGGATTTTGACGCATTTTATACTCCTTCTTGCTTATGCTTTGATCAAATAGTCATACAAAATAGTCCCAAAAGGCTTACAAGTTGTGCTTGATTGCAGGTTTGATCAACAAAGTAACAAAATGTCAAAGATCGGCTCAAAAGGAGTGAAACTTGCACAAGTGCCAAAGACAAGGCAAGCTCAGGCAGAACAGGCCCAGTGCGGCCGCACACCACTTTGTGCGGTCCGCACTGGGAGATTCAGAGAGTTGAATTTCAGGCATCAAGGCAGTGCGACCGCACACCATTTTGTGCCATCCGCACTGATGGCAATGCGGCCGCAGTCCATTCTCTGCGGTCCGCGGTGCCAAGATTCAGAGAGGATGATTTTTCAAGTTTTGAAGCCTCCACGGTCCGCGATCAACTTTGTGCGGACCGCACTAGAAGCCTCCGCGGCCGCAGTCCATTCTGTATGGTCCGCGGAGCCCAAGTTCAGAGAGCAAGAATTCTGAAGTCAAGAGCCCAGTGCGGACCGCGGTCCATTTTGTGCGGTCTGCACTAACCCCGCAGGGGCAATTTTGTCCAAATTTTTCAGCTTAGTATAAATAGATTCTTTTTCCATTTTTAGGGTATCAGATATTGTAATACTTAAGCTGCGCTCGTGGGTCGACTTTTCTTAGCCATTTTGGGCATTTTTACTTACTTTTCATCATTGAATCCTTGTATTTAGCTTAACAATTAATTAATATGTGTTCATCTTCATCTATTTCTTATTTTTCTTCTTTGAATATGAGTATCTTGACCCCATAGCTAGGGTTGTGGCTCAACCCTAGTGTGGGTAATTGACGGGTCTTGTATTTTAAGGCTAATTTGACTATGGGTGTTTGTTATTTGGGCCAATTTCATGGTTAATTTCCAAATTAGTGGTTGCAAACACTAGTTTGTGTTGAGTTGACTTAAGCTCTTCTTGAGAAAGAGAGCCTAAGTCTCCGAAATTGGTCCAACAATGAATTGGGGCATAATCAAGAGATTGATAGCCCCAATTAAAGGGTTAAACCTCGAGAGAGTAACACCCGAATTGAACCCTAGCTGCTTGAGCAAAATTGCATACCCAATTGGTCTTGAGAAAGCCAATTCGGGCAAAATCACTGAACCACCGAGAGGTGTAGAGTGGGTAAACTCGTGCAACGGTTATAACATACTCCCCAAATATGTCAAATGTGCCTTAGATTCGAGTACTCGTCAATTGACCACCTAGGCGGTAGTCACCACCCTAGTGCCCTTTCTATTTGAACAACCCGTAGCATTTAACCCTTAGCTTAATTTACAATTTGTATTTTGTTAAAAGTAGAATTATTAAGAAAACCCCAAAAATGAATAGAAGAGTAATTAAGAACACATACGCAATCCTAATCTAGATAGATACTCGATTCCAATCCTAGCTCTCTGTGGATATCGATCCCGACCCAAAATCGGGTAAAAGCTATTGCGACCCTCTCTTGCTACTTATTAGTAGTGCGGAGTTGGCAGCGATCACTTTTTGGCGCCGTTGCCGGGGAGCTAACAGTTTTGGCTATCTGTCTAGTTAGATTTGTGTTTTGTTCTTCTTTCCTTCTTGTTGCTAATTTGTGTGTGTCAATACTTCAGGTACCAAAATGGCTTTAAATGCTAATGACCCTCTTGGAAATGTGAATTCGGGGGAGGAGGTAGATGACATTGGAGAAGAAAAGGTGCCTCTTGTACCTCAAGGACAACGTAGAGGCCGCCAGGCCAATGCAAATGACAACAATATTCCAGACCCTCCTCCGCCACCTCCAAGAGTGGCTCCCAGAGTTCTTCCCAACCAAGGCTATGCAAGTGCTATTGTTCCGCCCCGGATTTGGGTGGGGAATTTTCAAATAACCAATATGATGCTGACATTATTGGAGCAACGTGGGTATTTCACCGGTGCTCCCACTCAAAATGCATACAAACATCTCAAGTGGTTCGTGGATACCTGTTGGGGGAGCAAGCAAACCAACGTGTCCAAGGATGCACTTAGATTGAGGCTTTTCCCTTTTTCACTTAGGGGGAAAGCATTGGACTGGCTTGAGCGACTTCCCAACCATTCCATTACAACTTGGGGTGAGTTGGTGGATAAGTTCATTGCCAAATTTTTTCACCGGGGCACATGGCAGCACTACGGGATGAGATCTTAGCCTTCAAGCAGGAGCCTACGAACCATTGCATGAGATTTGGGAGCGATATAGATCTATGGTGAAGGAATGCCCCAACAATGATATGATAGAGGCGATGATACAACAAACCTTCTATCGGGGCATCAATACAACGAATCAATGCATAGTGAACCAATTGGCTGGGGGTAATTTCATGAAGCTGCCTTATGATGAAGCTTGTGAGATTCTTGATGAATTGGTTGACATATCCTCCGCTTGGCAAAATAGAGCCAATGTGCCTCAGGGTGACCCCACGGTTACTCATTTGCACAAAGAACTACATGACCATGGACAGGCTATAGCAGAACTTACAATAACAATGAACCAATTAGCAAAGGCACAGTTGCAACAAGTTCAGAATCCTCGCCAAGTGAATGCTATGGAGGGTGTTAACATGCTAGTGAACCAAAGAAGGCGAAGAGGTCAACAGAACCAAGGGAATTCGGATCAATTTGACAATGATGGTAATGGATTTCAAGATGATGGCTATGATGAGCAAAATGAAGAGGTGCAATATGTGAATAATTACCAAGGCCAAAGAGGAAATTCTTCCAACCAACAACAACAATGGCGATCCCAAGGCAATTGGGGTAACCAACAACAAGGCAACAATAATTGGAACAATCAACATCAAGGGAACAACAATTGGGGAAATCAAAATAACAACCGCAACAATCAAGGAAACTGGGGCAACAACAACAATTGGGGTGGAAACAACAACAACCAAGGCGGGTGGAACAATAACCAAGGAAATCAGGGGCAAGGCTTTCAAAGGCCCCCAATGTACCAACAACCGAGCAATCCACCACCTTTTCCATCCCAGGGTCCTAGTTCATCCAACAATGAAATGGGTAGAATTGAAATGATGTTCGAACAAATGATGAAAAAGAATGCGGATTCCGATGCGCAATTGGCTTCTCACAATACTTCAATTAGGAATTTGGAGTTGCAACTAGGTCAAATCTCTCAGTCCTTAAACACATGCCCTAAGGGTGCTCTACCAAGTGATATGGTAGTGAACCCAAAGGGAGGGAACAATCATGTTATGGCTGTGACCACTAGGAGTGGACGAGGCGGTGATGTAAATGCCTCCAAAAAAAGCAAGTTTTGGGTGATGAAGTTGAGTTGCTAGAAGATGAAGTTCCTTTGGTGGTTGAGAATGTGTTTAATGAAAATGTGAATGAAGAAGTGAGGATCAATATTCAAGATGCCGAGGTGGAAACACAAACTGACATAAACCCGTCTAGGGAGCACGTAATTGACATGCCGGAGCCGGTTGTGCCAAAAGCCAAGGCACCCTTGCCTAGGCCACCTCCCCCTTATCCTCAGAGGCTAGCCAAGCAGAAAAATGAGAATCAGTTCAAAAAGTTCATAGACATGATGAAGAGCTTATCCATTAATGTTGCTTTGGTAGAAGTTTTGGAGCAGATGCCTGGCTATGCTAAATTCATGAAAGATTTGGTGACAAAGAAAAGATCCATGGACTGTGAAACTATCAAGATGACCCACCAAGTTAGTGCTATAGTATATTCAATGGCTCCGAAGTTAGAGGATCCCAGTGCTTTCACTGTCCCCTGCACTATAGGGAGTGCAGACTTTGCTAAAGCTTTATGTGATCTTGAGGCAAGCATCAACTTAATGCCCTACTCAGTTTTCAAGACTTTGGGTATTGGGCCACCGAGGCCAACTTCCATGCGATTGTAAATGGCAGACCGATCTATGAAGCGACCATTGGGTATTGTTAATGATGTGCTCGTTCGGGTGGACAAATTTATCTTGCCAGCTGATTTTGTGATCTTTGATTGTGAGGTAGATTATGAGGTCCCGATCATATTAGGGAGACCTTTCCTTGCTACGGGGAAGGATCTAGTGGATGTGGAAGCAGGGGAACTCACTTTCAGGGTGGGTGATGAAAAGGTCATTTTTCATGTGTGCAAGTCAATGAAGCAGCCCAATTGTACCGAAGTGTGCTCATTTGTGGATCTAGTCACGGCTGTGATAATTGATGATACTAGTGCAATGATCAATGTTGAGGACCCTTTGGAGGCCGTATTGTTGAATCTTGATGTCAATGATGATGCGGGTCGAGTGGAGTGCGTGAATGATTTACATGGAATGGGCTCTTATTCTTATGAGCCTAGGAAACTATCTTTGGATCTTGAAAATAGAAAGACCCCTCCAACGAAGCCTTCAATTGAGGAACCCCCATTCACCTCCAACACCTCAGGTATGAATTCTTGGGCTCTAATTCAACTTTACCAGTTATTCTTTCCTCTTGTCTTACTAACATGCAGGTAGATGCCACATTGGCGGTGCTCAAAAGGCGGAAAAAGGCAATTGGATGGACTCTAGCTGATATTCGGGGAATAAGCCCCGCATTCTGTATGCACAAGATTATTCTGGAAGATTATGCAAAACCCTCCTTGGAACATCAAAGGAGGTTGAACGAGGAAATGCAAGAAGTTGTGAAAAAAGAGGTGATCAAGTGGTTAGATGCCGGTGTGGTGTATCCTATCTCTGACAGCTCATGGACTTCTCCGGTGCAATGTGTGCTGAAGAAGGGTGGTATAACCGTGGTGACCAATGCTAATAATGAACTTATTCCAACCCGGACAGTGATCGGATGGAGGGTGTGCATGGACTACCGCTAGTTGAACAAGGTGACCCGCAAGGACCATTTCCCATTGCCTTTCCTGGACCAGATGCTTGATCGTCTTGCTGATCGTGCCTATTGTTGTTTCTTGGATGGTTATTCAAGGTACAATCAAATTTTTATAGCTCCCGAGGATCAGGAGAAGAAAACCTTTACTTATCCATATGGCACCTTTGCTTTCTCTCGAATGCCCTTTGGGTTGTGCAGTGCACCGGTAACATTCCAACGGTGTATGATGGCCATTTTCACCGATATGGTGGAAGATATTTTGGAGGTATTCATGGACGACTTCAGTATTGTGTGTGATTCATTCGATGAGTGTTTGAACAATTTGGATAGAGTGTTGGCCCGGTGTGAAGACACCAATCTTGTGCTAAATTGGGAAAAGTGCCATTTCATGGTTGAAGAGGGCATAGTTTTGGGTCATAAAATTTCAAAGAATGGTATTGAGGTTGACAAGGCCAAAATTGAGGTGATTTCAAGACTTCCTACCCCCACTTCTGTCAAGGGGGTTAGAAGTTTTCTTGTGCATGTAGGGTTCTACCGGCGATTTATCAAGGACTTTTCGAAGGTAGTGAATCCTCTATGCAAGTTGCTAGAAAAGGATACAACGTTTGTGTTTGATGAGAGATGTATGCAAGTCTTTGAACTTCTCAAGCATAAGTTGACCACCACCCCAATCATTACCGCACCCAATTGGAGCTTGCCTTTCGAGCTCATGTGCGACGCGAGTGATGTTGCGGTTGGGGCAGTTTTCGGTCAAAGAGTGAACAAAATATTTCATCCGGTGTACTATGCGAGCAAGACAATGAATGAGGCTCAAAGGAACTACACGGTGACTGAGAAGGAATTGTTGGCTATTGTGTTCGCCATGGAAAAATTTCGGCCATATCTTATGGGAGCCAGAGTCATAGTGCACACCGATCATGTAGCTCTTAGATACTTGATGACAAAGAAAGACTCCAAAGCTAGACTGATGCGATGGGTCTTATTACTTCAAGAGTTTGATTTGGAGATATTGGACCGGAAAGGTAGTGAAAACCAAGTGGCGGATCATTTGTCCCGCTTGGAGGAGGAAGGAAGGCCATGTGATGGCCTAGAGATCAATGATACATTCCTCGATGAGCAACTACTTTCTGTGTCGATGAGTGATATGCCATGGTTTGCGGATATTGCTAATTTCCTTGTGACTAGCATCATCCCGTGTGAGCTCTCTTCTAACCAAAGGAAGAAGCTCAAACGGGATAGTCTGGACTTCTATTGGGACGAGCCATACTTGTTCAGGATTTGCACCGACGGAGTGATCCGGAGGTGTGTACCTAAGGAGGAGCAATTAAGCATCCTAGAGGCTTGTCATTCCTCCCCCTATGGTGGCCATCATGGAGGGGCGAGAACGGCTTCAAAAGTTCTGAGTTGTGGTTTTTATTGGCCAACCTTGTTCAAAGATGCAAGTGATCTAGTAAAATGGTGTGATCAATGTCAACGAGCGGGCAGGATTTCCAAGAAAGATGAGATGCCTCTAAACACAATTCTTGAAGTTGATATCTTTGATGTATGGGGTATCGATTTTATGGGCCCTTTTGTAAGCTCGTGCGGAAACACTTACATTCTTGTAGTGGTTGATTATGTCTCAAAATGGGTTGAGGCCGTGGCCTTGCCCAACAATGAAGCTAGGAGTGTGGTGGCATTTTTGAAGAAGAGCATTTTCACAAGGTTTGGTACGCCTCGGGCAATTATTAGTGATGGGGGATCGCATTTTTGTAATAGAGCTTTTGATGCCTTGCTTTCCAAGTAAGGTGTCAACCACAAAGTGTCTACGCCTTATCATCCTCAAGCAAGTGGCCAGGTTGAAGTGTCCAACAGGGAGATCAAGAGCATTTTGTCCAAAACCGTCAATGCCAATAGGACCGACTGGTCTAAAAAGTTAGATGATGCTCTATGGGCTTGCCGGACCGCTTACAAGACTCCAATTGGTATGTCGTCGTATCGATTGGTGTTTGGGAAAGCATGTCATTTGCCAGTGGAGTTAGAGCATAAGGCCATGTGGGCCTTGAAGAAGTTGAATCTTGATTGGGATATAGCTGCTAATCTTCGGGTGGAGCAACTCAATGAGCTTGATGAATTTAGTTTCCATGCCTACTCTAGTTCGTCTCTGTATAAGGATAAAATGAAATACCTTCATGACAAATATACTCGGGGCAAGGAGTTCAAGGTGGGAGATTTGGTGCTCTTATTCAATTTTTGACTAAGGTTGTTCCCGGGAAAGCTGAAGTCAAAGTGGAGCGGACCATTTGAAGTAGTGTGTGTGACCCCGTTTGGTGCTCTTGATTTAAAGAAAAAAAGTGGGGAAGTTTTTAGAGTGAATGGGCATAGAGTCAAGCACTATTTGGGAAAGTTTGATGATAGCCATGTGGTGGCTCTTGTGCATTTCAAATGATTGGATGGTAACATGTGTCGTGCCGCGACGTTAAATCAGGCGCTTCTTGGGAGGCAACCCATGTGTTTTTATTCTTGTTTTTATTTGATTTTCATTGTAGTGTAGGATTGATTTTTGGGCTAACTGGTTGTGAGATGATACAGGATTGAGTTGATGCAGTGCTGGACATAGTGAAAAAAAATGCACAGGTCTCTGAAGTTGTCAGTGCGGCCGCAGTCCATTCTGTGCGGACCGCACTGAAGAAAATGTGAAAATGCAACTCTCTGAAGTTTGCCACTGCAGCCGCAGTCCATTTTGTGCTGACCGCAGTCCATTTTATGCTGACCGCAGAGTGTTGCCTTCTCAAGCTTGAACAAAACAGTGCAGTGCAGACCACGGTCCATTTTGTGCGGTCCGCACCGGTTGGTGAGACTGGGCCCCAGGTCCTTTTCTATAAATAGGGCCTGAGGCCCTCCTTTTACCCTTTTCGCACCTTGAACTCTCAGAACCCTAAAAAATGACTGTTCATCATCTATTTTGGTTGCAATCAACTGCTTGGACTTGTTATTCTTCATTATCTCTCACATCTGGTACCATTACTTGCTTTTTAATTGATCAATTTTGTTAATTTTCTCTTAATTTTCTTTTTTCTTGTCTTTCATTCTTTTCTTCCCTTATTTTCTTCAATTGATTAGGTTAGGATTGTTAATTTTTAGGTTAAAATAGACATATATAGTTAAAATCAATGGGTAATCATGTAGGGACACTACTTAGGTGGAAAATTGGACCCAAAATCAAGATATGTGAAACCCTAAGTTAGTGCCACAGTAGGGCTCCCTGTGCGGACCGCGGTCATTTTTGTGCGGTCCGCGGTGCCCTTGTGCGGTCCGCAGTACCATTTTGTGCGGACCGCACTGATGAACTAGGATTGCTGAACCTCAGGCAGTGCGGCCGTACTACATTTTGTGCGGACCGAACTAGCCCAGTGCAGCCGCGGTTGATTTTGTGCGGTCCGCACTGCCTAGATATAGAGAGTGGGTAGTCTGAAACCCACCTCTGTGCGGACCGCGGTTGATTTTGTGCGGTCCGTGGTGACCTCAGTGCGGCCGTAGTTGATTTGTGCGATCCGCACTGGTGAATCTGCAACATGTCTGCAACATTTTTTTTTTGTTCTGATTCTGCAACTCTGTGCTTAACTGGTGATGCTGATACTAACAAGTCAAATTGAATTGTGTTTGCAAACAATGGTGAAACAAAGAGGTAAACAACCGGGCAGAGGAGAATCCTCCCGGGGAGGGAAACAGAAAATGATAAAACTGACTCCCAAAGCTCGGGAGGTAATAAAAGCAACCAGAAAGGCGATAAAGGCTGCTGATAGAGCTGCTTCTCACTCATCGGGGAGTGAGTATGAACCTTCCCAGGAGATTTCCTCCGACTCAGTCCCAACACACATCCCTGACTGGCCGGAGAGGTTTAGGCTGAGAGACACACCTCCAGCATCCCCCACTGCCCAAGCGTCAGTGAACATTTCTTCTGGGTCGTCTGATGGCTCAGGTGAAGGTAGTGGGGAATACTCCACCTCTCCCACAGCTTCATTATCCGGAGAGGGTGCAGTAGGTGCTGAGGAGGAAGTAGGGGGAGAACAAGAAGTAGGAGAAGGAGGTGAGCCTCAGGTGGGGGGCATTGCTAGAACCAGAAAGCCGGAGGTTTGGCAAGATAGATTTGTTAGCGAGGTGGCATATCATAAATTTCGGGAGTGGTGGCCGGTGAGAAAGTTGATCCGAAGCGAAGTTTTATTGACAAAGACCTGTTACCTCACAATCCCAACGTGCTGAGGCAGTTTAGGACAAGAGTGGGTTGGGAACATTTTCTTGATGAGTGTGTGGATGCCAACGAACACCTGGTCAAAGAATTTTACTGCAATGTAGCCCACATCAAAAAGGGCTCCAAAGTGATCAAGGTTCGGAATCTGAAAGTGTTATTTGAAGGGAAATACATCAACGAATACCTTGGCTTCAATGAGGAGGATGAGACCCTGTACATGGCAAAGTTAGAAATGGGTGAGGAGGTTCGTCCCTGGCTAGCACAGTACCTGGCAATCCCAGGTACCACCCCCGACTGGTTGACTGTTGGAGTCAAGATCTTGAGACGGAGTTTGAACTTTGAGGCACGGGGGTGGGAGACTTTTGTATGTAGCAGGTTGGACCCCACGACACATGACAACACCCTTCCTCTTTCCCGGGCTGTTTTGATAGCTTTGATCATGGCGGGGTATCCAATGAATGTGGGGAATGTGAGTCGAGGATTATCTCAATTGTGGGTGCCGAGCATGACAGAAACTATCCGTTCCCCAGTACCCTCACTATGTACTTCCAGGACTTGAAGGTGGAAAAGAGGCCCTTCGATGTCAAAGTCAATTCCTGGTACAGCATGCAGGGAGATGACAACCCCAAGAGTAAGAGCTTCAAAGGTACAGCTACTACTCCAACTGGCCAGTCTGAAGAGCCAGTTGTGGTAGTGGCTCCTACTGATCCTACCTCCACTTCCACAGATATCCCTCCCGGTCCATCCACATCCACAGCCATTCCTGCTAGCCCATCCACCTCAGCAGGCTCGGAGATTCCATCTTCTCGGGCCCATCCCATCACTGCCCACAAATTAAGCTAGGCACTTGTGAGTATCAACAACTGGATGCAAACTGCCTCATCCAAGTTGTCCATTTTGACCACCACTGTTGAGGCTCAGTCAGCTCCTCCAGCTCCACAGGTTACATAGTCGATAGAGGATGCTCTTAAGGAGATGTTAGACAACCAGAAGAAAATGCTCGACAACCAGAAAAAGCTTGCTGAGGCAGTTGATTCACACAGCAAGGCTCTCAAGGAGCTTGCTAGGGAGCACAAGAAGTTGAGGAAGACACGGGCCTTCAAGGAGTCCGTGAAGGAGCTGAAGCGGATGTTGATAGACTGAAGGCAGATCACCTGCCTTTAGATTTACTACTCCAGGACCCAGTACCAGCAGAGCATCCCCAACCGGAGCAGTCACAGAGGCCTCCCAAGAGGAGAAGGATGATCCCTAGAGCTGATGATGCAATCATCCAGGTGGCAAACCCACAGGAGACATCCTCTAGTCAGCCGCAGGGTGCACTACCTCAGGAGCTTGTCCAGGTCCAGGCCCAGGTTCCAGCAGCAGAGCAGCAGGACACAGGGAACCAGTCTGAGGTTCCCGAGCACATTGAGGACCCTGGGACCACTCAGGAGGCCATCCAGACAGACAGGCCATAGGGAGTTTCTTATATCCTTATTCCTCTCTCTTTTTGATGCTTTATTTAGACTAGTTGGCATTGGGGACAATGCCAGCTTTCATTTGAGGGGGTAGGCCCTACATTTTGGATGACTGTATATATTTAACAATTTTTATGCTTTCTTGATTTTTCATCTTTGGTTTGTATATATTTTTAACATTTAGCTACATTTCTCGCACTTTTGTTTTATTTTGGGTCTGTATATAAAGTGATGTTACATTGTAGATATTCATCACATCTATTGTATATTCGACAAATCCCCTCTTGTATATATTCATTTTACTTTCCGCAATTTTTTTCGTTTTTAACTTCTTATTTGTGATTCGTAGCTTCTTGTTTTGAAATTTGCAATAAGCCTTTGGTTTTCTTAATGCCACGATTCTTTCCAAAGGTGGAGTGTTGTGTGAACCGGGTGGCTCTTCCCAATGATAGATGGAGTGACAACCTTCTTAAGGGTTTGAGTCCGTTTTTCTTTTTGTTTTTAGTAGTTAATAGTTAAGGGTATCTCAAGCAAAGCTTCACTTGGGCCTCGCACATTTGCCTTTGATCTTATGGTCAAAAATAAGTTGTTGTGTTTAGGATGGTGAAAGTCGTGACCTTGAGACTCTTTGTTGGCCGATGATCATCAAGTAGTTTTTCGGGACCATTGTGAGCTTGAATCTTATCTAAGGTCGATGTGGGCCCCCGACTCTGTGTCTTCAGCAATCCCATAGCTTGTGTGGTGAGTAATCGTATTGCAAGCCCATGTCTCGAGCCATTGGTCTAGAACTTGCCCTGAATGTTTGTTGAGGCGAAATCCTAAGTGAATTTTGACTTGAGACATGATTATAGGCTCTCTTTAGTCCAAATGATAGCTTGAACACTTCCATAACCTACCAATGATAAGATCCCTAGTCAACCCTTTTGAGCCTTAGACCTTTTTCCTTCAATAATGATACAAGCCTATACCCGTTTTAAAAGATACCCTCTCTTGGCACCCGATCTTTCCTTTAGCACATGGCAAAAGTATAAGTTTGGGGGGAGAGACGAGGATTGCAACAAAGTGGTAAAAAGGCACAAAAATGAAGAAAAGGAAAGGCAATGAAAAAGAAAGAAAAGCAAAAAGACAAAAACAAAGTTCAATGTGAAAAAGAATAAAAAGGGATTCAAAGAAAATCAAAGAATGAAAGGTGTGGAAAGTTGAAAAAAGAGAAAAGGTTTGAAATGCATAAGAAAGAGTGACAGTGTGTCTCTCTAACCTCTTAGAAAGAAGTGAAATGACTCAAAGAGTCAAGTGAATGGATGCCAAATGAATCAAAAGAAGTGCTTAAGGGAAGATGAAACCTACTTAGACAAAAACATTTCCTACCCTGAACCAAAAGCCTTCACAATGCCTCCACAAAAGCCCTACATGATCTTGAGTTGAATGAAGCTTACATTAGTGGATACTCACATAAGGGGCAAGCATATGGTACCTAGAGCCTGACTTGTGGCTTTTTCTTGAGAGAGATGAGTGAATTCCCATTATCCTCGTTCTGAGTGCCACTAACTTAAAAGTGAGGATTGCTTAGGGAGAGTTGAGGATGTGTGAGTTTGGGTTCCACAATGACCGAAGTAATAGAAAAGAGTTCTTTTGATGTGTTGAGTCAACTCTTGATGCTCTTGTGTCGCACTTGATCCATGGTGTTTTAAAAAGAGTAAATGTGTTAATGATTCATGTGTATTAAGGGCAATTATTAGTCCCAATTGAGGCTAGTTGAGGTTACTTTAGGACAGCTGAAAATTTCTTGGTTTTTTCCTAAAGGGGTGGGTCTTATTTTGTTTGCTTGAGGACAAGCTAAAGCTTAAGTTTGGGGGAGTTGATAACTAGGGATTTTGACGCATTTTATACTCCTTCTTGCTTATGCTTTGAGTAGAAATTCATACAAAATAGTCCCAAACGGCTCACAAGTTGTGCTTGATTGCAGGTTTGATCATCAAAGTGACGAGATGTCAAAGATCAGCTCAAAAGGAGTGAAACTTGCACAAGTGCCAAAGACAAGACAAGCTCAGGCAAAACAGGCCCAGTGCGGCCGCACACCACTTTGTGCGGTCCGCACTAGGAGATTCAGAGAGGCTAACTTCCAAGCTAAGAGGCAGTGCGGCCGCACTAGGTTTTGTGCGGTCCGCACTGAAGGCAATGCGGCCGCAGTCGATTTAGTGCGGTCCGCAGAGCAAAGAATCAGAGAAGTTGCAATTTGGAGTTTTCAAGCCAATGCGGTCCGCAGTCCATTTTATGCGGACCGCACTAGAAGCCTCCACGGCCGCAGTCCATTCTCTACGGTCCGCGATGCCAATATTCAGAGAGCTGTTTTTCAAGGCCAAAGCCCTAGTGCGGACCGCGGTCCATTTTGTGCGGTCCGCACTAACCCCGCAGGGGCATTTTCGTCCAGATTTTTCAGCCTAGTATACATAGCTTCTTTTTCCATTTGTAGGGTATCAGATATTGTAATTAAGCAGCTGCACTTGTGGGTTCGACTTTCTAAGCTATTTTGGGAAATTTTAGCTACTTTTAATCATTGAATCTTTGTATTTAATTTAGTGATTAATTAATATGAGCTTTTCTTCATCTATTTCTTGCTTTTCTTCTTTAATTATGAGTAGCTAGACCCATAAGCTAGGGTTGTGGCTCAACCCTAGTGTGGGTAATTGATGGGTCTTGTATTTTAGGGCTAATTTGACTATGGGTGTTTGTTATTTGGGCTAGTTTCATGGTTAATTTCTGAAGTAGTGGTTGCAAACACTAGTTTGTGTTGAGTTGACTTAAGCTCTTCTTGAGAAAGAGAGCCTAAGTCTCCGAAATTGGTCCAACAATGAATTGGGGCGTACTCAAGAGATTGATATCCCCAATTAAAGGGTTAAACCTCGAGAGAGTAATACCCGAATTGAACCCCAGTTGCTTGTGCAAATTTGCATACCCAATTGGTCTTGAGAAAGCCAATTCGGGCAAAATCACTCGAACCACCGAGAGGTGTAGAGTGGGTAAAGTCGTGCAACGGTTATAACATATTCCCCAAACGTGTCAAACGTGCCTTAGATTCAAGTACCCGTCAATTGACCACCTAGGCGGTAGTCACCACCCTAGTGCCTTTTAAACCTATTTGAACAACTCGTAGCTTTATAATTCTTAGCATAATTTAGTTGCAATTACCAATTGTAGTTTGATAATAGTAGAAGTAAACAAAAACCCCAAAAATGAATAGAAGTGCAATTTGGAACACATACGCAATTCTACACTAGATAGATACTCGATTCCAAATTCTAGTTCTCTGTGGATTCGATCCCGACCCTAAATCGGGTAAAAGCTGCTCCGACCCTCTCTCTCTACTTAAATAGTAGTGCGGAGTAGGCTGTGATCATCACCTTGCGTACACGACTTTCACATAGCACAAATGAATCAATCAATACCAATCCTAAGGGGTAGTTCCGCCACATAAAGTTAGGCAAGATATTTATCTCAACTAGGCCAATTCAACCCTCGAAAATAGCTTTTCCCCTAAAATTTGCCTCCACACGGCTCAAATCTAACAAAAATTGACTTAATATCATCAAATAATGCAAGGGAAATCAATCACAATAGATAAAAGCTATGATCTTTACACTTTTCCCAAAAAGTCAACAAAAGTCAACCTGGGGTCCGTCCGGCCGAAATCCGGATCCAATTATAGATTCCGACTACCCATGACCCTACGAGTTCATATATGTGATTAGTTTCAAAATCTTAGTCCAAATCGTCTCTCAAAACTCAAATTCTTATTTTTCAAAAACTTGACAAGGTTTCACAACTTTTCACTTTGATTCACATGATTTTGAAGTTAAAATCTAAGATATATTGATGAAATATGATTAGAAATAGATTAGAATCACTTACTCAAAGTTTGTAGATGAAAATCCCCTCTCCAAATCGCCTCCTACCGAGTCTAGGGTTCAAAAATGAGAGAATGTTTTGAAAAATCTTGTCTCCAAGCCCTTTGTACTTGCTGCAGTTGTCGCATTTGCGACACAGGGTTCACATTTGCAAACCATCGCAATTACGGACCAGGGATCGCATTTGTGAACCCTGACAGCCTCAATCATCATCGCATTTGCGATAAAAGGCTTCGCAATTGCGAAGCTGAGAAACTCGCAAAAGCAAACAAATGTTCGCAAATGCGAACTAAGGCAAAATCCGGCAAATTTTGAAAATGTGAAGGAGAAGTCGCAATTGCGACATCTGAGCCCCCACTGTCACCTTTGCAAATTTTGATGTTGGTGCTCACAATTGCAATACCTGAGCACCAGCAGTTCAATTTCAATTAAACCTTCTCAAACATGTCTGAAACTCATCTGAGCCCTAGGGGCTCCTAAACAAAAATGCACACAAGTCTAAAAACCTCATACGAACTCGCTCGCATGATCAAAACACAAAAATAACATCCAAAACTACGACTTGAACTCTAAAACACATTAATTTCTAAGTAAAGTTCAACCAAACGTCAGAATCCTATCAAATAAACTCCAAAAGTTACCAAATACAAGTTCCAAATACTATAATAGACCTATTCCAGGTCCCAAAATCAAATTACAATCTTGATAGCTAAAAGTCAACCTACGGTCAAACTTTTCAACTTTAAATTACCAAAATTTGGCAAATCAATACAAATCAACCTACGGACTTCCGAAATCAATTCCGGCCATACGCCCAGGTCCGAAATCACGATACGAAGCAATCAGAGCCATTAAAACACTGTTCTGGGGTCATTTTCAGAAAAGTCAAAGTTTGGTCAATATTTCTAATATAGGCTTGTAAGCCAAGAATCAAAGGGTCCAAATCAATCCAAAAGCTTCTCGGAACGAAACTAACCAACCCCGCAAGTTATAAAATCACAAACACACATGTGTAAATCATAAAAAGGGGTAACAGGGTACAATTATACAAAATAACCAATCGGATCATTACAGATTGTCATCCACATTAAAGACTTGATAGTAATTACCAAGAAAATATATTGTTAAGGTAAAAAACATCATTGGAATAATAACAATTATATAAGCAAGTTTTATATTGTTAAGGTAAAAAACATCATTGGAATAATAAAAATTATATAAGCAAGTTTGATCTTATAAGAAAATTGAACAACAATGTCTAGTATAAAAAGGACAACATAGTTATACGTTACTGATACAACAATGTAACACAATAATTCAAAGCATCCACAATTATCGGACACTGTCATTACTTTAGGGTTCATGGACTTAATTCTATTTGAAAACATTAAAGCTTTTCTTGATTTTTTAAAACATAAGATCATGATAACTTGAGGAAACAAGACAAAGAAACATGGGGAACAATTAAGTACAACATATTAATGGAGTAAAAAAAGCAGAACCCTTATCGTGCTTTGGAAGCTCTTGTGATGAAAACGTCTGGTTCTTTACGAGGCAATTAATAAGAGTTGAAAAAAACACTAAAGATAATAAGTTATATAATTAATTAGGGCACCCCACTATATAAAATTATAATTTACCGCTATAGTGATTGGTCAAATATTTTAAAGCTACCGGTCAACAGGGGCGGAGCCATGATTTAAATTTTATGAGTTCGGAATTTTAGTATTTTTAAGTTACTGGGTTCTAAATTAATAATTTATACATATTTAATGGATTTATTCAGACAAATATAGGGTTTATACTAAAGGTATTGGGTTCGACCAAATCCGTAGCCGAAATGCTAGCTTCGCCTCTGCCGGTCAATGGCCCAATATTGATGTAAGGGGGAAGGTGCCTAATGTTGAAAGTTGGTTGGAGGGGGAGGTTGATTTTGCAGCAAACTTCGGGAGGAAAAATGATTTTTAACCCTTATTTTTTATTATAAATCTTTTCTTTTTGTCCAACAAGTTTTAATACTTTTGCTTTAGATAATTTATCTATAATTCCAAACTATTGTTACCAATAATGCAAAGTAATTTTTTTTACTTTATCGAGTTTATCCTCTCAACAACAATCTTTGTTATTCACAATCCAATTTTACTTATTATTTGTCCTCTATAACTTGACAGTCTTAAATTCTAGTTAAGAGTTTTATTCCTTCTCTTAGTGTAACGATCCGAACGGTCATTTTGAGCATTTGCACTTCGCTCGGTAGTTTGGCGGTACGGGTAGCTTCGTATGATGTATTAGGACTTGTGTACAAAATTTGAATTCATTCCGAATTGATTTGACATGTTTCGGCGCGAGTTTTTGGAAGTCGAAAGTTCGAAAGTTCATTAAGTTTGTTTTGAGGTGTGTTTCATCGTTTCGATGTTATTATGCGTGATTTGAGGCCTCGAGTAAGTCTGTGTCATGTTATGGGACTTGTTGGTATATTAGTGCGAGGTCCCGAGGGGCTCGAGTGAGTTTTGGATAGAATTGGGTTGTGTTGCGCTCGTTTTTCTTATGTTTCAACGTCGTTTCTTCAAGCATAAATGGTAGCCCATAGAACAAATGAGCTCCGGTTTCTGTTTTGGTTGAAGCATTAGATCGGTATCATAATTACGGATCCATAGCAAAAAGAATCGTCAAATTTGGATATCGTATGAGGATTTTATAATCATTTTAGTAAGAATTGAGTTGCCGGATTTTTTTCACATTAATTACGAAATTGCCACTGGCTTCGTGTTTAAAAATTTACATTATTTCCAAATATTAAAACCAACATATCTCCTTCATTATAAGGTTAAATGGAGTGATTCAAAAGCCTATCTTGACTGAAATTTCACAAAGAATCCACTGGAGGCATCAAAAGTAAGTTTTGGGATCGTTTGGCATGCAAAACGAGGTAGAACAACTGGGCAAAAGTACTTAATATCGAAAGTTTGTTCATTTGGTCATATTTTGATTTGGGGAGCTCGGATTTGCACAATTTTTGGAGGCTATTCTCACCATATGGATTGGGATAAGTGTTCTATACTCGATTTTGGTTATATTTCATGAATCGATCTTCATTTTTGGCATTTGATTGATGATTTCAAAGTGAAATTTGGGAGTTTTGTCTAAAATTTCATAAAGTGAATTTTTGAGTTTTGAACATCGATTCGGAGTCGGATTTGAGTGAACTAGTATAGTTAGAATCGTAATTGAATGTGTTATCGGATTTTGTGAGTTTTGTCGGGTTCCGAGGCGTGGGCCCAGGTTCGACTTTTTGGCCGATTTTGGGCTTTTGATTAAAGATTCGACCTTTTTCGATTAGTATTGGTTCCTTTAGCATTGTTTGATGTATTTGAGTTGTTTTTGGTTAGTTTCGAGCCGTTCGAAGGTCGAAACGCGCAGGATTGCATTTTTGGAGCATGCTTGGCTTGCTCGGTCTTGGAATTGGCTTGTTCGAGGTAAGTAACTCTTCTAAACTTAGTGTTGAGGGTATGAAACCCCCAAATTACATGCTATGTGATTAATGATGAGGTGACGCACATGCTAGGTGACGGGCATGTGGGCGTGCACCCTATGAATTGTGATGCTGTTGTCTCCATGGCACTATATAGTGGCCCTATTTTTGTTGATATATGTGTTTTCACCATGTGATAAAGTAACTGAGCTGTCAATCAAGCTAGATATCATGTTTAGGCTTTATGATGATATCGTTAGGACCCATAGTGGTCGTTACGTGCTGTCATCTCACTGATATCATTGATATTTCGTACTCAGTCATATTCATGCAATCATATTATATCTCAATCTCAGTTGTTACTTATTGATACATTATATCATTGTCCGGGATCAGTTTTCATGACATTGTGAGCCCGTGGGTGAGACTGGAGAGATTGTTGACTGGGTGAGGCCTAGGGCCCGTAGTGAGATATTGATATTATAGAACGTGAGTTGTCCGTGCGGATCTTGATTTGATATTATAGCACATGAGTTGTCCGTGCGGGTCTTGTTTTGATATTATAGCACGTGAGTTGTCTGTGCGGATTATAGCGCTTGGACTGAAGGAGCCCCTCCGGAGTCTGCACATCCCCAGTGAGAGCGGATGATATTATTGAGGGATGAATTTCCCTGGAAATGGATTTGTCCGAAGTACCTGATATCTGGAGATGGATTTCTCCACAGGGTTGGATTTCCCTTTTTCCTCGATACTGAGTGACTTATAGTCAGTGTTGTATATGTTCCGGGATGGATTTCCCTGGGCCGTATGGGCCACATACAGTACCGAGTGGTTGAGCATGATGAGTGAAAAGTGTGAGACGGTGAGATTGAGTACCCTCAGAGTGTGAGTACATGATTCATCTCTGAGAAACATGGCATTGGCCAGCATATATGACATACATACATAGAGACACATTTTCCTCATGCTGTACAGTATCACGTTATTCATGATTTTTACATACATTGATATGTGGTCATAGAGAGGTATCTCACACTTGTTATCTGGAAAGAAAATGAAACATCTTATTTATTGTAAAAAGGATTTTTAGAAAAATTACAGTTTTCAAACTATCTCACATTTTACGACGATTTCGGTAAAGAATTTGAGTTTTCTCTGATATTCTTGAAAAGCGAAACTATTTTCGGAAAATTGTGAAAAAGCTGAGCATTTTACTTCTTAGTTACTTCCTTATTTATACGTTCTATGTTGTTAAGAACTACTATTGGATATTGTGTTGGACCTGACCTATGTTCCAGCTCGTCACTGTTTCAACCTAAGGTTAGGTTTGTTACTTACTCAGTACATGGGGTCGGTTGTACTGATACTACACTTCTGCACATTGCGTGCAGATGTTAGCTACTATTGTTGCTGTGCTCGATGGTTACCAGATTTGAAGATGTACCTGCGTTCCTATTGTAGCTGCCTCTTGTTCATGGTAGCCTTAGATTTATAAAACTCTATTTATGTACTTTTCAAACAGAAGATGTATTTACTTCATATCAGCTTTGTAGATTCTATTCTTAGAAGCTCATGATTTGTACTACCAGTTCTTGGGGAATGTATAAGATTTAGATAATTCCTTTTGTTTAATTGTCTTACTAATATTATTGGAATTGGATAGTTACTAGTTGGCTTACCTAGAGGGTTGGGTTAGGTACCATCACGACTAGTGGATTTTGGGTCGTGACAGATTGGTATCAGAGCTCTAGGTTCATAGGTTCTACAAGTCATGAGCAAGTGTCTAGTAGAGTCTTGCGGATCGGTATGATGACGTCCATACCTATCTTAGAGTGGCTAGAGGGACTTTAGGATATACTTCCCATCTTTCTTTCCTTATCGTGCGGCATTGATTCAGCTTGAAGTGTAATCCTTTGAATTCCTTCCACGCATTCGTATGCGCACATGAGTGCTCGATATCGATTGTGCATCAACGGCTTGTGTTTCTATGGACGAGGTGCGAGATGTGATTTCAGTATGCTGATGAAGGCCAATCTGGAAGACTTGAGGCCGGGTTTTAACTGTAGCTTGAGCACAGAGATGTTGATTGTGTGAGTACGTGCTTTTGGATTTATATGCCCAGTAGTATCCCTATGAGTAGAATTTGTGGCTGGATGGCTACGTGATGAGCATGATGTGAATGCGAGATGTGTTCATATGATCTGAATGTGACGAAAAGAGTTTGATTGAGATGTAAATTGGTGCTTGATTTCTGTCTTGATTTGACGTATAATCTCGAGTTATGGATGTGTTGAAGGACCTTTCACGTTGTTTTAATGTAGAGTGAGGTAATGTTTTCAATGTCGTGCTATGAGTTCAGACTCAGGAAGATTAAGTGATTGCATAATAGTTATGACTGTGGAAGGGAATAGAGAGATGTCATTTTGAGGCAAAGCAGGTGGGTTATCTCCTGCGGGGTGTCCTGAGGTTTGTGTGATCCCTATGTTGTTGTGGTGAGTTATCTTTTACTAGTGAATTATATGAGTTGCAATTTGAGTTCGAATCGTTTATGATAGATGGATTGATAGTTACAAGGGCGAATGCGAGATCTGCAAATGATTTGAGGTGATAGATGGTTTGAGTTTCACGAGCTTATGGAGGATTTAATAGGATCTCACTGCGGTATTCTGGCAGTAATAGAGTGTGGACATCAGAAGTTATTGTGTGTTTTGATCTATGGCTTTGAGCCAAGTGGGGGAGTCTGTTATTGCTAAGTTGATTGCACGGCTATGTTGTGTTGGTTTCGGTTTGAGGTATACTTGTGAATAAGTTACGTTCTGCAGAGGTGGAGATCGAGGATGACTCGAGTAAAGGAATTTCTGGATATAGGTTATATTACACTCTATGAGTATATGGGAATCATGAAATAATTGAGTGGTTATTCGTGAAGGGTGTAGTGTGCATGGAGTAGGAATTTGCTCGGTTGCTTAGGAGTGTGGGTTACTTCCTTGGGTGTTGGTGTACTAATGGGGCACAGGTCAATCGGTCCGCCTGGTCGGTTTAATTGAAATTTGAGCAGAGTGGAAGGCTCTCGAGAGGGTTCTAATGGGTTCAAGATATATATGTAGCAATTGAGAATTTTTCAGGATTTGAATATGGCTAGAAGCCGAGATTTACATTGGATGGTGTCAAGACTCGCGGTATTTCTATATCCTTATGGATTCTATATTTCAGTATCAGAAAAGGGGAAAGAAGTGGCTTTAGATTCACGGAAGGTCTCTTCAGAGTGGGTATCTTAGTTGTGGTACTTTTGGGGTGCTTAAGAGGGAATTCAACGGCTTATGAGCCTTAGGGCGATGTGGTTCCATGCTAGAGTTCATGGGGCATGTTTGGTTAAGTATCATAGTGTTCTAGCAAGGAGAAGTATCAATTTGAAAGGCAATTCGGGAAGGGCTGGGAAAATTAAGACAGCTTGATAGTAGGTTGGATCAGCACAATAGTGGATATAATCGTTTCTTTGGGTGCTTATGATGTGGTGGGTTGCTACAGGTGCTTCATGGCAATGCTCTTTGATTTTGTCAGCCTACGTGTCTTGGTTGAGATAGAGAGATTCAGCTCTGATAGCTTGATTTTGTGCAAATGAGTTTTGAAGAGTTTTCAATGGTTACTAGCATGGTTCGAGGTGTATATTTCCTACCGGTGTGTGGAACATGTTGCGAATAGGGATTTTCTCCTAGATGAGATCAAATGGAAGGTTTCTAACTGGTTGAGTATGTAGTTTACTCTAACTCGGAGTGGATTATGAGATTTTCGTACTTTTCATACGATGACATGGTCTATGCGGTGTGTTGTGTGGGATTGAGATTTACATGAGCAAGGTCACAGTGTATTCTTAGGCAGCATGGACGGTTCAGATGACTAGGTGAATGATATTACTATTTGGTATGGAGTATAAATTTCAGAAGGGGCAACGTGTTTTGATTTATGGTTACTTCATTGGTATTGCGGCAGTCTTTTGGTTGATCGACTGCTGATATTCAAATTTTGCTATGTGGCACGGAAGAATTATAGAAGTATTCCTCATGGGATGATCGTGTATGAGAGATGTGTTAGACATTTGGGCGGTAGAGATGGGATCAGATATGGTGATTCGTGTGTTCTATAGATTTGGAGACTAGGAGTTCTCAGGAGCAGATTGTATCATGGTTGTGGACTGTGAAGTCGTGGCCGAAGCTAGCCAGATGATAGTATGTGTTATGATTCAGTCATTGTGGAACATCGGGGGGTTATTTATCTATTTTTGGGTGACTAGAGCTGATTTGGGGGTCCATTGGTAGGCCCAATTAGGATGTGTATTCTACACCGAGTCAGATTGGTTGGCTCCATACTGCTATCTCTAAGGGATGTTCCATTCAGTTGTTGTTGAGCTTATTCGTGTTCTGAAATGATCTGTGAGTCACTTTTCTATGCTACGAGAAGTTGTGAATTGTAGGTTATAAGCACACATGGTACAGTTTTATTGGGGTGTCACGACCCAACCCCGGTCATGATGGCGCCCAACATACTGCTAGGCAAGCCCGACCATTTAGACAACCTTAACCGATTAATCACAGTGGATAAATAAGTTTTCACAACTAAAATACCAAGTTAAATGGGGGAAAATCCTGAAATAAATTCTAACATCCGGAAAGCCCAAAATATAATATACTATTCAGCCCATAGAATCTGGTGCCACAAGTCTGAGCCTCTAATGCATGAGTATTAACCTACTATATAATGTTTCTCTGGAAATGTGGAAAACAAATAAATAAAATAGAAGGAAGATCAGGACTGCGAACGCCAATTTGCAGCTACCTTGAATCTCCCGAATGTGATGCTAGGTAGAGAAAGATCTCACTCAGCCTCAGTGGGTGCGCCTGAATCTGCACACAAGGTGCAGGGAGTAATGTGAGTACTTCCAACCCAGAAAGTAATAAATATAAATACAGTCTGAGAATAAGAAATCCTAAATAGGCACAAAGTGAAGCTATAAACACAGCAACATCAACCAGTAGCATAATACAGTAAAACAGTAAAAACAATTATAGAATTATCACATCAAAATAAAGAATAAATGACAATTAAATATACAAAGCAACACATAAACCGGTACTCTCCAGTACCCGCTGCGGCGTGCAGTCCGCTCCATTTATTTATCGTCGACGGCGCTCACTGGGGGTGTGCAGACTCCGGGAGGGGCCCCTTACGGCCCAAGCGCAATAATAAGCCATATCGTGGCATCAACTAGGCCCTCGGCCTCATATCAATATCAATTTCATACCGCTGCGGCATGCAGCCCGATCCCATACTCAGTCCAAAATCACATAAGCCCCTCGGGCACAATAACATAAAAATATTCAGCCCAAACTTCATTTAAAAATATTAATTTAGTTTCTAATTTGAGAAAAAATGGCTGAGTTTACAAAACAGTATTAAATACCAGGACTGAGTTCAATATTTATAATTATGGTAAGAAACCAGTAAAAATAATCCCTGGAGGATTGAAGTAGTTGGCACAAAGCCCAATTATGACAATTAATCCATTTTTATAAGGATGTTACTAATCTACAATCAATTAGGTAGTAATTTTATTAAGCGGGACGGACCAAGTCACAATCCCCGACGGTGCTCTACCCCACGCCCGTTATTCGGCGTGCAAGTCACCTCACATAGCACTACATTGTGCAAATTCGGGGTTTCAAACCCTCAATACAGCATTTACATTTATTACTAACCTCAAGCCGGCCAAAGTCCTAGCTCGCTATGCCCTTGCCTTTTGAATTGACCTCCTCGTGTACCGAATCTGATCAAAACCACAATGAATACATCACAATATGCTAATGGGACAATACCCAATCGAAAACAATCAAAAATAGCTAAAATCTCACAATTAGCAAAAACCCGAGCCTCGGGCCCACTTCTCGAAAATTAGTAAATTTGCCATCAACGGATTCCTTATCTCGCCACGAGTCTATACATATAAAGAACACCAAAATCGGAATCCAAATGACCCCTCAAATTCCCATTTTTGCTCTCTTAGGTTTCAAGCCCTAACCTCCATTTTTGACCTTTAATTCCTTGATTTTTCAGTCTAAATTCATGTATTTGCATCATAAAATCGTGTTCTAAGTCCAAGAATTCTTACCTAATCGAAGTCCTTGAAACCCTCTTCCAAATCGCCCAAAAACTCTCCAAGTCCAAAGTGAAAATATGAACTCATTTGAAATTTCGCGAAGGAATTTAAAACTCCTTTCTGATCAGTTGTTTCCGCATCTGCGGTACAGTTGTTGCTTCTGCGACTTTCGCTCCTGCGGCCTTCTTCCGCTTCTGCAGAAATTCCCAAAGTCCCAAGGTCCGCTTCTGCGACCTCATTCACGCATCTGCGTCTTCGCAGATGCGGCTCTTCCAACCGCTTCTGCGGAAACAACACCCAGGCCAAATATCGCTTCTGCGATCCTCCCTTCGCTTCTGCGTGACCGCACCTACGGTCCCACAACCGCAGGTGCGAAAATACCAGATACCAGCAGACCTTAACCATGAAAAATTCCGAAACTCTCTATTTAACCATCCGAACTCAACCCGAGGCCCCCGGGACCTCAACCAAAAACACAAACATGATCCAATGCCTTATTCAAACTTGCTCCAATCATCAAAACACCTCAAACAACACTAAAACCATCATTTCTCATCGAATTCAAGCCTAAGTTCTTCCAAAACTTCCGAAACACGCATTCGATCAAAAACCTAACCAAAACACCTCCGAATGACCTGAAATTTTGCCCACACATCCCATATCACCTAACAAAGCTACTGCAACTCTCGAAATTCCATTCCGACCCTCGGATCAAAATCTCACCTATCGACCGGAATTCGCCAAAATTCTAACTTTGCCAATTCAAGCCTAATTCTACTCCGGACCTCCAAAATCACTTTTGATTACACTCCTAAGTCACAAATTATCCCCCGAAGCTAACCAAATCATCAGAATTCATATCCGAGCCCTCTAACACAAAAGTCAACGTCCGGTTGACTTTTCCAACTTAAGCCTTCTTAAAAGAGACTAAGTGTCTCATTTCTTATCAAACCCAATCCAAATCAACTCCAACACATCTAATACTGATACTGAAACATAAGGAAATAGAAAATGGGGAAAACGGGGCGGTAACACACGTGACGACGGGTCGGGTCGTCACATCTTCCCCAACTTAAACAAACGCTCGTCCTCGAGCGAGTCAAGAAACATACCTGATGCCTCAAATAGGTGGGGGTATCTGCTTCGCATCTCCCGCTCGGTCTCCCAGGTAGCCTCCTCCACGAGCCGACCTCTCCATTGCACTTTCACCGATGCAACATCTTTTGATCTCAACTTCCGAACCTGACGATCCAAAATGGCTGCTGGCTCAACCTCATAAGTCAAGTCACCCTCCAGCTGAACTGTACTGAAATCTAGAACATGGGACGGGTCCCCAATGTACTTCCGGAGCATAGATACGTGAAAAACTGGATGCACGCCCGACAAGCTAGGTGGCAAGGCAAGCTCATAAGCCACATCCTCGATCCTCCTAAGTACCTCAAAAGGCCCAATGAACCGCGGACTCAACTTCCCTTTCTTCCCGAATCTCATAACACCCTTTGTGGGTGAAACCTTCAGTAAGACCTTCTCACCGATCATATAAGATACATCTCGGACCTTCCTGTCTGCATAACTCTTCTCTCTCGACTGTGCTGTACGGAGTCTCTCCTGAATCACCTTCACCTTCTCCAATGCATCCTGAACCAAATCTGTCCCCAACAATCTAGCCTCCCCGGGCTTGAACCAACCAATTGGAGATCTACACCGCCTCCCATACAAGGCCTCATACGGTGCCATCTGAATGCTGGACTGGAGATCTACACCGCCTCCCATACAAGGCGTCCAATATCTAAATAGTGCGCTCGGACTGCCCATCCGTCTGAGGGTGAAAAGCTGTGCTCAACTGTACCTGAGTACCCAACTCTCGCTGAATAGCCTGCCAAAACTGAGAGGTGAACTGGGTGCCCCGATCTGATATGATGGAAACTGGGACACCATGCAATCGTACTATCTCCCGAATATAAATCTCTGCCAGCCGCTCTGAAGAATAAGTAGTGCAGACCGGAATGAAGTGCGCAGACTTGGTCAGCCTGTCTACAATCACCCAAATAGCGTCAAATTTCTTCAAAGTCCGTGGGAGTCCGGTAACAAAATCCATAGTGATCCTCTCCCACTTCCACTCGGGAATAACCATCTGCTGATGCAAGCCACCCGGTCTCTGATGCTCATATTTCACCTGCTGACAATTAAGACACCGAGCTACATACTCCATAATATCTCTCTTCATCCTCCGCCACCAATAGTGTTGTCTAAGATCCTGATACATCTTCGCGGCACCCGGATGAATGGAATACCGCGAGCTATGGGCCTCCTCCAATATCAACTCCCGAAGCCCATCCACGTTGGGCACGTAAATCCGGCCCTGCATCCTCAACACACCATCATCTCCAATGGTCACATCCCTGGCATCATCATGCTGAACCATGTCCTTAAGGACAAGCAAATGCGGATCATCATACTGACACTCCCTGATGCGGTCATACAAGGAAGGCCGAGAAACTACACAAGCCAACACCCGACTGGGCTCTGAAATGTCTAGTCTCACAAATCGATTGGCCAAGGCCTGAACATCCACTGCAAATGGCCTCTCCTCAACTGGAATGTATGCCAAACTCCCCATACTCACCGACTTCCGGCTCAAAGCATCGGCCACTACATTGGCCTTCCCCGGGTGATACAGAATAGTAATGTCATAATCCTTAGGTAACTCTAACCCTCTACGCTGCCTCAAATTAAGATCCTTTTGCTTGAACAAATGCTGAAGACTGCGATGATCAGTGAATACCTCACAGGATACGCCATACAAGTAATGCCTCCAAATCTTTAGTGCATGAACTATAGCAGCTAGCTCCAAATCATGAACGGGGTAGTTCTGCTCATGGGGCTTCAACTGACGAGAAGCATACGCAATCACTCTACCCTCCTGCATCAAAACACAACCAATCCCAACTCTCGAAGCATCGCAATATACTGTATAAGAGCCTGAAGCTGATGGCAAAACTAACACTGGGGCTGTGGTCAATGCTGTCTTGAGCTTCTGAAAGCTCTCCTCACACTCGTCCGACCATACAAATGAGACACCCTTCTGAGTCAACTTGGTCAAGGGCGATGCAATAGAGGAAAAACCCTGCACAAACCGGCGATAGTAACCTGCCAACCCAAGGAAGCTGCGAATCTCTATGGCTGAGGTCGGTCTAGGCCAACTCTGCACCGCCTCTATCTTCTTTGGGTCAACCTGAATACCCTCGCTGGACACCACATGTCCCAAGAAAGCCACTGAACCGAGCCAGAACTCACACTTGGAGAACTTTGCATAAAGCTTCTCCTCCCTTAATCTCTGCAATACAAGCCGCAAATACTGCACGTGCTCCTCCTGACTGAGCGAGTATACCAATATATCATCAATGAACACTATGACACATGAATCCAGGTAAGGCCGGAACACACTGTTCATCAGATGCATGAATGCTGCTGGGGCATTGGTCAGCTCGAAAGACATGACAAGAAATTCATAGTGACCATATCTAGTCCTGAAAGCAGTCTTATGAATATCTGAGTCCCTGATCTTCAACTGGTGGTAACCCGAACGGAGATCAATCTTGGAGAACACCCTCGCTCCCTGAAGCTGGTCAAACAAATCATCAATGCGAGGTAAGGGATACTTGTTCTTAATTGTTACCTTGTTCAATTGCCTATAATCGATGCACATTCTCATTGTGCCATCCTTCTTCTTCACAAACAGAACTGGTGCACCCCAAGGTGACACACTAGGCCGAATGAACCCCTTATCCAGGAGCTCCTGAAGCTGCTCCTTCAATTCTTTCAACTCCGCTGGTGCCATACGATATGGTGGAATAGAAATGGGCTGAGTGCCCGGCACCAGGTCAATACCGAAATCAATATCCCTGTCCGGCGGCATGCCCGGCAGGTCTGCAGGAAACACATCAGGAAACTCCCTCACAACGGGAACAGACTCAATGCTAGGAGTCTCAGCTCCCACATCTCTCACAAACGCCAAATAGGAAAGACAACCCTTCCCAACCATACGCTGGGCCTTCAAGAAGGAAATAACTCTGCTAGGAATATAGTCAGTCACACCACGCCACTCGATCCGCGGTACACCCGGCATAGCCAAAGTGACTGTCTTAGCATAACAGTCTAGAATAGCATGACACGGAGATAACCAGTCCATGCCCAAAATAATATCGAAGTCTACCATGGTCAATAGCAATAAATCAACTCGGGTCTCCAGACCCCCAATAGTCACCAAACACGACCGGTATACATGGTCCACAATAATAATGTCGCCCACCGGGGTAGATACATGAACAGGTAAAGCAAGACACCCTCGGGATGTACCCAAATGATGAGCAAAATATGAAGACACATATGAATAGGTAGAACCGGGATCAAATAATACTGAGGCGTCTCTGTGACAGACTGAAACAATACCTGTAATGACAGCGTCTGAAGCAATGGCATCTGTCCTGCCCGGCATAGCGTAGAAACGAGCCTGGCCACCGCTTGATCGATCTCCGCCTCTGGGATGACCCCTGGCTGCCTGATCTCCACCCTTAGTTGACTGGTCGGGTGATGAAGTAACTGGAGCAGAAGTCGAGGGCTGACCCCTCTGTTGATGCTGTCTGCCACGAAGGCGAGGGCACTACCTCCTCATGTAACCAAACTCTCCGCACTCATAATAGCTGCCCGGTATTGGAGATGGGGACTGACGGGAACCCCTCGCACCGGAGTGACTAGCAGATGCACTCGGCGCGGATTAACCCTGAACTGATGGGGCATGAGATGAACTCTGAGCTGGGAGGGCGCTGAGTGAAGTCTGACCCTGCTGGGGTCCTTGATGACCACGGCCTGATGATCCCCCACGATACTCTGGACGAGCTGACTGAGCAGGCTTGAAAGAGTGACCTCTACCCTGCTGGAACTGGCCCCTCGAAAGAGCACCACTGTAACTGCCTGATCCACAAGGCCTCTTAGCCTCCCTCTCCTCTCGCTTTCTACGGCGAACTGACTCAATCTCACGAGCAATATCTACCACCTCCTCAAATGTAGCACCCAGTACTCTCTCTCTAGTCATCAGAACACGGAGATGGTAGTTAAGACCATCCACAAATCTCCTGATCCTCTCACGATCTGATGGAACCATCCAAGTAGTATGACGAGCCAGCTGGGAAAACCTCATCTCGTACTGAGTCACTGTCATATCTCCCTGTGTCAACCACTCAAACTGCCTACGCAACTCTTTCCTGCGGGACTGAGGTATATACTTCTCCAGAAAAAGAGCGGAGAACTGCTGCCAAGTCAGAGGTGTTGCACCGGCAGGCTACGCCTCTCAAAGTCCTCCCACCAAGTAAGAGCAGCCCCCGTGAACTGAAAGGTAGTAAATGCCACACCACTCGACTCAAGGATCTCTGCCATACGGAGCATACGCTGGCATCTGTCAAGAAAACTCTGGGCATCCTCGCCCTCAGCATCACCGAATGTCGGAGGCTGGAGTCTACCAAACCTCTCGAGACGACGCTGCTCATCGTCTGGCATAGCTGGAACCACAAAACCTGAGCTGGTGCAACCTGCTGAGCTGGAGGTGCCTCTGGCGTCTGTAGTCCCTGCACTCCCTGCGCAGGTGCGCGGGCAACGGGGGTCTGATTGCCTCCCCCGGTCTGTGAAGTAGCTGCTACTGTGGTGGTGGCTGAAACTGCCTGAGTCAGGCCAGTACAGACCGTTAATATCTGCGCCAAGGTCTCTTGAAGACCCGGAATCACAATAGGCACGGCTGGTGCCAGAGCAGGTGCTGCTGGAGTCTCCACAGCTGGAGCCTGATCATGAGCTGGGGCAATTAACGGATCAGTAGGTGCTGCCCCGGCTACTCTGCCCCTGCCACGACCGCGTCCACGGCCTCTGGCGGCCTCAGTAGGTGGCACTGGTGGTCGTCCGTCACGTTCGGTAGCTCGCGTTCTCACCATCTGTGAGAAAATAGAATAATAAAGATTTAGTTCTCAATTCAACAAAGCCGCACGACAAGAGTTTCAAGAATATGAAGTATTTCCTAAAGGTTCTGCAGCCTCTCGAGGATAAGTACAGACGTCTCCGTACCGATCCACGAGACTCTACTAATCCGGCTCATGTCTCGCGAGACCCAGTAACCTAGGCTCTAATACCACCTTGTCACGACCCAACCCCGGTCGTGATGGCGCCCAACATACTGCTAGGCAAGCCCGACCATTTAGACAACCTTAACCAATTAATCACAATGGATAAATAAGTTTTCACAACTAAAATACCAAGTTAAATGCAGGAAAATCCTGAAATAAATTCTAACATCCGGAAAGCCCAAAATATAATATACTATTCAGCCCATAGAATCTAGTGCCACAAGTCTGAGCCTCTAATGCATGAGTATTAACCTACTACATAATGTTTCTCTAGAAATGTGGAAAACAAATAAATAAAATAGAAGGAAGATCAGGATTGCGAACGCCAATTTGCAGCTACCTTGAATCTCCCGAATGTGATGCTAGGCAGAGAAAGATCTCACTCAGCCTCAGTGGGTGCGCCTGAATCTGCACACAAGGTGCAGGGAGTAATGAAAGTACTTCCAACCCAGAAAGTAATAAACGTAAATACAGTCTGAGAATAAGAAATCCTAAATAGGCACAAAGTGAAGCTATAAACACAACAACATGAACCAGTAGCATAATACAGTAAAACAGTAAAAACAATTATAGAATTATCAAATCAAAATAAAGAACAAATGACAATTAAATATGCAATGCAACACATAAACCGGTACTCTCCAGTACTCGCTGCGGTGTGCAGTCCGCTCCATTTATTTATCGTCGACGGCGCTCACTGGGGGTGTGCAGACTCCTGGAGGGGCCCCTTACGGCCCAAGCGCAATAATAAGTCATATCGTGGCATCAACTAGGCCCTCGGCCTCATATTAATATCAATTTCATACTGCTGCGGCGTGCAACCCGATCCCATACTCAGTCCAAAATCACATAAGCCCCCCGGGCACAATAACATAAAAATATTCAGCCCAAACTTCATTTAAAAATATTAATTTAGTTTCTAATTTGAGAAAAAATGGCTGAGTTTACAAAATAGTATTAAATACCAGGACTGAGTTCAATATTTATAATTATGGTAAGAAACCAGTAAAAATAATCCCTGAAGGATTGAAGTAGTTGGCACAAAGCCCAATTATGATAATTAATCCATTTTTATAAGGATGTTGCTAATCTACAATCAATTAGGTAGTAATTTTATTAAGCGGGACGGACCAAGTCATAATCCCCGACGGTGCTCTACCCCACGCCCGTTATCCGGCATGCAAGTCACCTCACATAGCACTACATTGTGCAAATTCGGGGTTTCAAACCCTCAACACAGCATTTACATTTATTACTAACCTCAAGCCGGCCAAAGTCCTAGCTCGCTATGCCCGTGCCTTTCGAATTGACCTCCTCGTGTACCGAATCTGATCAAAACCACAACGAATACATCACAATATGCTAATGGGACAATACCCAATCGAAAATAATCGAAAAATAGCTAAAATCTCGAAATTAGCAAAAAACTGAGCCCACTTCTCGAAAATCAGTAAATTTACCATCAACAGATTCCTTATTTCGCCACGAGTCTATACATATAAAGAACACCAAAATCGGAGTCCAAATGACCCCTCAAATTCCCATTTTTGCTCTCTTAGGTTTCAAGTCCTAACCTCCATTTTTGACCTTTAATTCCTTGATTTTTCAGTCTAAATTCATGTATTTGCATCATAAAAATTGTGCTCTAAGTCCAAGAATTCTTACCTGATCGAAGTCCTTGAAACCCTCTTCAAAATCGCCCAAAAACTCTCCAAGTCCGAAGTGAAAATATGAACTCTTTTGAAATTTCGCGAAGGAATTTAAAACTCCTTTCTGATCAGTTGTTTCCGCATCTGCGGTACAGTTGTCGCTTCTGCGACTTCCGCTACTACGGCCTTCTTCCGCTTCTGCGAAAATTCCCAAAGTCCCAAGGTCCGCTTCTGCGACCTCATTCCCGCATCTGCGTCTTCGCAGATGCGGCTCTTCCAACCGCTTCTGCGGAAACAACACCCAGGCCAAATATCGCTTCTGCGATCCTCCCTTCGCTTCTGCATGACCGCACCTGCGGTCCCACAACCACATGTGCGAAAATACCAGATACCAGCAGACCTTAACCATGCAAAATTTCGAAACTCTCCGTTTAACCATCCGAACTCAACCCGAGGCCCCCGGGACCTCAACGAAAAACACAAACATGATCCAATACCTTATTCAAACTTGCTCCAATCATCAAAACACCTCAAACAACACTAAAACCATCATTTCTCATCGAATTCAAGCCTAAGTTCTTCCAAAACTTCCGAAACACGCATTCGATCAAAAACCCAACCAAAACACCTCCGAATGACCTGAAATTTTGTACACACATCCCAAATCACCTAAGGAAGCTACTACAACTCTCAGAATTCCATTCCGACCCTCGGATCAAAATCTCACCTATCGATTGGAATTCGCCAAAATTCTAACTTTGCCAATTCAAGCCTAATTCTACTCCGGACCTCCAAAATCACTTTTGATCACACTCCTATGTCACAAATCATCCCCCGAAGCTAACTGAATCATCGGAATTCATATCCGAGCCCTTTAACACAAAAGTCATCGTCCGGTTGACTTTTCCAAAATAAACCTTCCTTAAAGAGACTAAGTGTCTCATTTCCTACTAAAATCAATCCAAATCAACTCGTTCACACCCAATACTGATAATGAAGCATAAAAAATAGAAGATAGGGAAAACGGGGTGGTAACTCATGTGACGACGGGTTGGGTCGTCACATCGGGCCTTATAACGGAATTTGAGCGAGATGAGTATTGCATGATTGATAGCATATTGGTTATGTTCTTTCGGGGTTTGTATGGCACTGTGTAATTTGCCTCTCCGTGGTTATGGTAATGCACTTTGAGTACTTGATTTTGAATTGTGCGTAGTTATTGATTTTGAGCAGGGTGGCTTGAGGTATATGCCATGGATCAGTGTTTGGATGCGGCACAAATTGCAGCAAAATTATGTTGAGGTATGAACCTTTATGTTAGATTCGTGTGATGGTCCTACGGGGTGAGATGGATTTTCAGTATTTTGTTGTGGCAGTACTTGTTAAGCTTGCGGGACAGTTCTCTCGTTGGAGTCATTTTTCATGATTTGAGTACATTTAGATTGTTGCTTATTGGTGCACGGATTGCACGGGTTTTGGCTTTAGATTGTGTTGATGTGGCATGTCACTAGAATAATTGTGTTGGAGGAGATGAGGTCATTAGACCTAGAATGGATACTATCGTAATTGGTTACAGCATAGTTGGAAGGATAATATCGGAAGTCGGTTTAGAAATTGGTTATCGTTCTTGTCGAAGGAGGGAGAGTCCCATGACTTGTTGGTCTGATAAGTGGTTACGAGTTTCTGCGTGTTTCTTTCTGTGTCGAGTTAGTTAACGAGCAGCTATTGCGGTCGGAAGTTATCGCTATGAGTATTTGAGTTGTGTGGTATATCCTATGATTGTGTCGTGGGTCATGGTTATGGATTGATACAGCTTGTTCAGACTTATACAGTGTGTATATGCGAAGTTCGGGTCTTGTAGTAATTCCGGATGTTGGAAATTTGATACTGTGGTTTACGGACTAAGGATGGTCGGGCCTAGTTGAAATAGGGTGACGTGGGATCACCCCCGAGTATGTGCATAGTAAAGTTATACGGCGGTTTGATGGCCTTGGGAACAACTCTTGGCACGTTCGAGGACGAACGTATGTTTAAGTGGGGGAGAATGTAACGACCCGAACGATCGTTTTGAGCATTTGCACTTCGCTCGGTAGTTTGGGGGCACGAGTAGCTCTATATGATGTATTAGGACTTGTGTGCAAAATTTGAGTTCATTCCGAATTGATTTGATATGTTTCGGCGCGAGTTTTTGGAAGTCGAAAGTTCGAAAGTTCATTAAGTTTGATTTGAGGTGTGTTTCGTCGTTTCGATGTTATTATGCATGATTTGAGGCCTCGAGTAAGTCCGTGTTATTTAATGGGACTTGTTGGTATATTTTACGGGGTCTCGAGGGGCTCGGGTGAGTTTTGGGTAGAATTGGGTTGTGTTGCGCTCGTTTTTCTTATGTTTCGACGTCGTTTCTTCAAGCACAAATGGTACCACATTGAACAAATGAGGTCCGATTTCTGTTTTGGTTGAAGCATTAGATCCATAATTATGGATCCGTAGCAAAAAGAACCATCGAATTTGGACATCGTATGAGGATTTTATGGTCATTTTACTAAGAATTGGGTTGCCAGATTTTTCAGATTAATTACGAAATTGCCACTGACTTCGTATTTAAAAATCTGCACTATTTTTAAATATTGAAACCAACATATCTCCTTCATTATAAGGTCAAATGGAGTGATTCAAAAGCCTATCTTGACTGTAATTTCACAAGGAATCCATTGGAGGCATTAAAAGTAAGTTTTGGGATCGTATGGCATGCAAAACGAGGCAGAGCAACTAGGCAAACGTACTTAATATCAAAGGTTTGTTCATTTGGTCATATTTTGAGTTAGGGAGCTCGGATTTGGACAATTTTTGGAGGCGATTTTCACCATATGAATTGGGCAAGTGTTCTATACTCGACTTTGGTTATATTTCATGAATCCATCTTTGTTTTTGGCATTTGATTGATGATTTAAAAGTGAAATTTGGGGGTTTTGTCTAAAATTTTATAAAGTGAATTTTTGAGTTTTGAACATCAATTTCGGAGTTGGATTTGAGTGAAACTAATATGGTTGGACTTGTAATTGAATGAGTTGTCGGATTTTATGAGTTTTGTCGGGTTCCGAGGCGCGGGCCCGAGTTGGGTTTTCTGGCTAAATTTGGACTTTTGATTAAAGATTCGACCTTTTTGGATTAGGATTGGTTCCTTTAGCATTGTTTGATGTATTTGAGTTACCTTTGGTTAGTTTCAAGCTGTTCGAAGGTCGAAACGCGCGAAATGGCATTTTTGGAGCATCGCTTGGCTTGCTCGGTATTGGAATTGGCTGGTTCGAGATAAATAACTCTTCTAAACTTAGTGCTGAGGGTATGAAGCACCGAATTACGTGCTATGTGATTGATGATGAGGTGAGCACATGCTAGGTGACGAGCATGTGGGCTTGCACCTTGTGAATTGTGATGTCGTTGTCTCTATGGCACTGTATAGTGGTCCTATTTTTGTTGATATATGTGTTTTCACTATGTGATAAAGTAACCGAGCTGTCAATCATGCTAGATATCATGTTTAGGCTTTATGTTGATATCGTTAGGACCCATAGTGGTCGTTGCGTGCTGTCATCTCACTGATTTCATTGATATTTTGTACTCAGTCATATTCATGCATTCATATTATATCTCAGTCTCAGTTGTTACTTATTGATACATCATATCATTGTTCCGGGTCTGTTATCATGACATTGTGAGCCCCTGGGTGAGACTGGAGAGATTGATGACTAAGTGAGGCCTAGGGCCCAGTGGTGAGATATTGATATTATAGCACGTGAGTTGTCCGTTCGGATCTTGATTTGATATTATAGCACCTGTTGTCCGTGCGGGGTCTTGTTTTGATATTATAGCACGTGAGTTGTCTGTGCGGATTATAGCGCTTGGGCTAAAGGAGCCCCTCCGGAGTCTGCACACCCCCAGTGAGCGCGGATGATATTATTGAAGGATGGATTTCCCTGGACATGGATTTGTCCGAGGTACTTCATATCTGGAGATGGATTTCTCCACAGGGTTGGATTACCCTTTTTCCTCGGTATTGAGTGACTTATAGTTAGTGTTGTATATGTTCCGGGATGGATTTCCCTGGGCCGTATGAGCCACATACAGTACCGAGTGGTTGAGCATGATGAGTGGAAAGCGTGAGACAGTGAGATTGAGTACCCTGAGAGTGTGAGTACATGATTCATCTCTGAGAAACATGGCATTGGCCAGCATATCTGACATACATGCATAGAGACACATTTTCCTCATGCTGTACGGTATCACATCATTCATGATTTTTACATACATTTGTGGTCATAGAGAGGTATCTCACACTTGCTAACTGGAAAGAAAATGAAAAATCTTATTTATTGTAAAAAGGATTTTAGAAAAATTATAGTTTTCAAACTATCTCACATTTTACGACGATTTCGGTAAAGAATTTGAGTTTTCACTGATATTCTTGAAAAGCGGAACTATTTTCGGAAAACTGTGAAAAAGATAAGCATTTTACTTCTGAGTTACTTCCTTATTTATACGTTCTACGTTGTTATGAACTGCTGTTGGATATTGTGTTGGACCCGACCTATGTACCAGCTCGTCACTGCTTGCAACCTAAGGTTAGGTTTGTTACTTACTCAGTATATGGGTCGATTGCACTGATACTACACTTCTGCACATTGCGTGCAGATGTTAGTTGTTGTTGTTGTTATGCTCGATGGTTGCCGGATTTGAGTAGCTGTTGTAGCTGCCTCTTGTTCATGGTAGCCTTAGATTTATAAAACTCTGTTTATGTACTTTTCAAACAGAAGATGTATTTACTTCATATCAGCTTTGTAGATTCTATTCTTAGAAGCTCATGATTTGTACTACCAGTCCTTGGGAAAGGTATAAGATTCATATAATTCCTTTATTTAATTTTATTTTAATATTATTGGAATTGGATAGTTATTAGTTGGCTTACCTAGCGGGTTGGGTTAGGTGCCATCATGACTAGTGGATTTTGGGTCGTGACACTTAGTAGGTCCAAACTTCGTTGCCAACTTTATCTAATAGAGGATCATATTAGGGTCCGACAAAGGCAGACCCAGGATTTGAGTACAATGGGGGCATACTGTCTTTAGATATGCCAATTACTAGCGACAAATTTGGGCGTTCAACTCTTTCAAAACTTAGCGCTTATGATAATTTATTAACAAAGTATAAATTCTCAGTCGCCGGCGCCGGAATAAATAGATGCTGTTTCTTTGCCGAAGTGAGGGAGAATGGTCTATAATTTTCTATCTACAGAGAGATAGGAGATATGGTTTGGATTTTTTTTATTTTGAGGGATGGACTTGAAAAGGAATAACATTAATTAAGTGTGATTATTATGATCAAGTATTAAATTATAATTGAATTTTTTAAAAAATAAAGCAACTAAATTAGTTGACTACTCCATCCGATCCACTTTAAGTGATTTTTTTGGTTGTTTTCACACATATTAAGGAGTTTATCTTTTAATATTAACTAGTATCTATACCCGCGCGTTGCGCAGAGAATAATACATATAATCTTTCATAAGAAAATATATCTTAGAAAAGACGGTAGATACAAAAAGCATGCAAATGCTATTATTTTTTGGAACATGTTAATGTAACAAATATTCGTATAATAAAGTAGTAAGAAAACACTATAAAAACATACAATTATTTCCTGAAGTCATTTATACCAGGTAGATTGCGAAACAAAGGTTTCTAATGCCTTGAAAATTCAGAAATACGACAAAGCCATAGTATTTCAAGATAGAAAATTAGACTTCATAACATACACTTAGGGGAAAACAATTACTCCTACTTGCACAACCTTGAAATCCACAATGTACCCACTCTATTACAACAACTTTACTAAGGTGTTTGGGGACATGACAATGTACACACTCATAAATACTGGAGTATGAGTTTTTGCTCGATATTACATGCAGAGACGCTCATATCCAGGCTGCATGTCAAAACACAGGAAATAGGAAAGAATTAAATATAAGAAATTGACAGATTCTTAAGATGTAGAGGATGTTGCCTTAAAAAATCTTCTTTCACCTTTCAATAAAGTTGCAATCTACATAATCTTGTTCCAAATAGAACTTATTGAAGCATGACTTATTTCACTGTAGTCTTATTATGCTCTTTATTCATGTAGTATTTTTGTCCTTCCTTTGTGTCAAGAATTATAGGTTGTTCACTTAGTAGTTAGTACATAACTTAATCAAACATAGTTTTCTAGCATAAAATTCTTCGAACTTACTGGAAAGTTAATTTTTCAAATTGCAGATTCTCAAACTTCGATGATATGTTCTCATGGAAGTGGGAGAATGAAAGCCTTGGCAGAATGATATTCTGTCACACTTGTGTTCTTTTTGCTTTTCTTTCATCTCCTTCCTCTCGGGATCATAAGGCAAATGTTGTCCAACAAGGAAAATATCCTTGCATAAGCGAGCTCGATGGCGAGCATAGTGGTTTCCATGACCCAAGTTCCCCGTAACCCGAAACTCCCTTGGAGAGCTTGTCTTTGTAATTTGCCAACTTCTCGTGCCATTAATATTGATTTTCTCCAACTGTTTTTTTTTTTTTTTTTTTTTTTTGCAGACTTAATAACTGTTTCAGCCATTGTTCCTGGAGAAAAATAAAATTAATTTTTCTTTAAGTATTCACATTGTCAAGTTTCGGGTAAGATGGGAATGGAAGTAAAATGACATTAATCAATTGACTTCTGCGATTTTTTTTAATTAGCCTCGGACAAAATAGCTTCACATATAAAATTAATAACAATGTAAGTTTCTTCCAATAACACACTATTAGACAATTTTGTGAAGTAAATTCACATGTTCCATACTTCCATCTGTATAAATGAAACTCCTTTTGGGGAATGATGTTCCATGTATACCTTTCCGATTTGAGCTGTGAGTGTTTGACTTGTCTTGCACCTATGTTGGAGTTAAGATTCTCACATTAATGCTGCCAACAAAGTTACTCTATATCTCAAGATTTTGATATGACCCCCGCAGCGTCCCATTTGGCATAAATTCAAAGAGTATACATTTTCGGCTAGCACTTAAACCATCTTGACAGCACTCAAAGCAATGTCCAACAATACTAACTAAATGGCAGTATAAGGGTGCTACGCCTCATATTAGATTTGACATATTAAATTTTTAATGTTGTCTTAAAATTGCCAAGTGGCTTCTTTTTAGCTTGCCACTTGGCTTAATGTCATGCTTCACTACCCTCCTTTTAATATAATATATTTATATTATGCTTTCAAACTTAAACTAACTGCACTCAATTCAAATATTAATCATACAAAAGTATTTTCTTAATTATTTGGACACATTATATCTAAACATTGTAATATTTTACGCATAAAATATTTGTTTGCCCTATTTATGAATATTAATATGACTTTATTATTATCGTTATTAAAATAGTTTTTACTGATATTTAATTTTTTCTTAACTTATAAATAATTTGTATACTTTATGTAAGATCCTATTTTGCTGCTTGAATTTCTTTTAAACTCAATAAATCTTTAACATATTAAGTAAATTTTAGTTTTATTTTATATTTTAACTTACTCCTATAAATAGTCATAGGTTATCTCAATTTACATATTTTTAGTTTTTTTTATAGTTTTTAATTAATTTTTATCTCCATATTTCTAGCTAACATAGAAGAAAATCTATGACTGGATCAATATATAGATATAAATATAGATATAGATATAGATACAAATATAAATATAGATATATAAATTAGATTTTTGTAAGATCTATTTAAATTATGTATAAGATTCATTAAACTACTTCCATTAATTATGTTTCTATTTATAATTTAAATTTTTAATGTTGTCTTAAAATTGGCAAGTGGCTTCTTTTTAGCTTGCCACTTGGCTTAATGGCATGTTTCACTACCCTCCTTTTAATATAATATAGATAAATAATTTGTATACTTTATGTAAGATCTTATTTTGCTGCTTGAATTTCTTTAATTTTAAACTCAATAAATCTTTAACATATTAAGTAAATTTTAGTTTTATTTTATATTTTAACTTACTCCTATAAATAGTCATAGGTTATCTCAATTTACATATTTTTAGTTTTTTTATAGTTTTTAATTAATTTTTATCTCCATATTTCTAGCTAATATAGAAGAAAGTCTATGACTGGATCAATATATAGATATAAATATAGATATAGATATAGATATAAATATAAATATAAATATAGATATAGATATATAAATTAGATTTTTGTAAGATCTATTTAAATTATGTATAAGATTCATTAAACTACATCCATTAATTATGTTTCTATTTATAATTTAAATTTTTAATGTTGTCTTAAAATTACCAAGTGGCTTCTTTTTAGCTTGCCACTTGGCTTAATGGCATGTTTCACTACCCTCCTTTTAATATAATATAGATAAATAATTTGTATACTTTATGTAAGATCTTATTTTGCTGCTTGAATTTCTTTAATTTTAAACTCAATAAATCTTTAACATATTAAGTAAATTTTAGTTTTATTTTATATTTTAACTTACTCCTATAAATAGTCATAGGTTATCTCAATTTACATATTTTTAGTTTTTTTATAGTTTTTAATTAATTTTTATCTCCATATTTCTAGCTAACATAGAAGAAAATCTATGACTGGATCAATATATAGATATAAATATAGATATAGATATAGATACAAATATAAATATAGATATATAAATTAGATTTTTGTAAGATCTATTTAAATTATGTATAAGATTCATTAAACTACATCCATTAATTATGTTTCTATTTATAATTTAAATTTTTAATGTTGTCTTAAAATTACCAAGTGGCTTCTTTTTAGCTTGCCACTTGGCTTAATGGCATGTTTCACTACACTCCTTTTAATATAATATAGATTATCAATGTAATTGGTCATATTAACGAATTTGTTCATTGGAAATACAATTAATACTCCTAGGCTCTTTACTCTAAGGGCAACTTTGAAAAAAAGAATTTTAATTCTTCCTTGATATTTGAAATAATCAAATATTATGGACCACAAAAAAGGCAAAAAAATCACTTAAAGTGAACCAGATAGAGTACTAAGTGGGCGTTTGGACATAAGAATTGTAAAATTCCAAAAAAAGTGAACAAATTTTTCAAGTGAAAATGGTATTTGAAAGTTAGAGTTATACTTGGACATGAATATAATCTTGGGTTGTTTTTGAAGTTTTGTGAGTGATCTGAGTGAAAATTTTGAAAAACAACTTTTTGGAGTTTTTCAAATTTTCGAAAAATTCCAAAATGCATCTTCAAGTGAAAATTGGAAATTTTATGAACAAACATTGATTTCGAAAAAAAAAAGGAAAATTTTCTTATGTCCAAATGGTCTCTAAGTATAAGAATCACTAAAATCAGTAAAGTAAGAGTAAAACCTAAAAAGTAAGGGCTGAGATTCAATCCCAAGACAACTAGTACAAGTGCGCAGCCTTGATAGTACACTCAAGCCTGATTTGTCTTTTTTAAGATTAAGACGTCTGAATCTGAATACACATATGAATATCAAGATGTATATTAAGATTGAGACATCTGAATCTGAATACACATCTGAATATTAAGATCTATATTAAGATTTGAATACTGAATGATTAAGACTGTTTGATTTTTAACATCTGAATGTATAAAATTTATCTTTATTTGAAAATTAATAAACATAAAATTCAAATGAATTACTAATTAATCAAATATTCTATCAATAAAATATATAGTTTTTAAAAATATAATAGATGTTGGTGGTGATGGCTAACGGGTGAATGCCGACTAGAGGCGGTGGTTGGTTTTAGTTCTGGTTGATGGTGGTGGTTCAAGGTAGTAGCTAGTGGTGATTAGTAGTTGTGGCGATTATGATTGAGGATGGTGGTAGTTGGTGGTGATAGTTAATAATGGCGGGTGGTGGTGGTAATTGTGATTAGGAAAGTGGTAGTGGATGGTGGTAGGTTATAATAATGGGCAGTGTCGGCTGTGGTTGTTGATGGTGATGGGGTGGTTAGTTGTGGTAGTTGAGGTGGATGAGTGTTGATTGTGGTTGAGAATGATGGTGGTGGGAGTGGTGAGTGGTGATAGTCGATAATGATGGTGGCTATGATTGAGGATGATGGTAGTGGTGGTAGCATAGTGGTAGTTGCTAATGGTAGGCGGTGGCAGCAGTTAATAATGAATATGGATGATAGCATCTTAATGAAATTAAGTCTCTGTTATAGATCTTAATCATACAGACCTATTCAGACTCATTAAGTGTTTTGAAGTAAAAAAAACACACTTAATGATTAAGATCTGAATAATTAAGATTCAGACTTTAAAAACAAACGCACTTAATATTTGAGATCTGAAAATTTAAGATTTAGACCTCCATTAAGTGCAAACAAATAAGGGCTCCACCAACTTTACCATAAGACCTGTTACGCGGCGCCTTCCTGAGATTCCTTGGAAGGGCGACGTACGGCTAAGCAACTGATGTCAGTGCAGTTACTGTCCGCCAACTGAGGTCCCCTCCGTACGCTAGACTAGATTGTCAGTGCCGTACGGGAAAACCAATGTCAAGAGCAATTGAGAGAACAGAAATGATAATTGAGAATGAAAGAAAGCTTGATTGCATTAATGAAAGCTATTACAGAAAAGCAACACGGTGTCGAGGGGGAAAGACACCGGTACAGAGAATTGCTTGCTTGCTAGAAAGTTTGATTGCTTGATCCCCCCTAATAATGCTTAAAAAAAATAATCCAAAGCTACAAAACTAGACTTGACTAAGCTAGAGAAATATAATGGAAGTACATGAAATAAAACTACTCTATATTTACAATGAAAATGACTTAGTTTTCTATAAGGCAGCAGCAGGTCCGTTGTCAGCAGCAGTGTCTTTGGCATCACGGTCTGCGCGCGCGGCGTTGTCTGCGCACGCGGCGCTGTTGGAATCTGCCTTCGGCTTGACGCTAGCGGGGGATATCGGTGGGGCGACAGAGGCACCTGCGTGCTTGTCACTTGGCGCGGCCAAGACCACGGGGCCGTCCGTGGCGCTAGGCATTGGGAGGCTTGCTAGGACGCCACGGGGCGCGCCCAAGGGGTCATGGGGCATGGCTGGAAAGCCGCCCATGACATTCTCCCCCACCTGAGTTGGCGACGTCCTCGGCGCCTTACTTGCAAGATAATCTTCAATGAGGCTCTTGTAGGCTTTGAGGTTTGTTCCCCTCTCCCAAGTATTCTCTTCTGCATCACAGCCCTGCCATTTCACCAATAACTCTTAGTGATCTTTCCTTGAGGCATGAATCACTCTGTCATCAAGGATAGCTTCAACACGCCTTTTCCCGGTTGAATTGGGACCTCAAATACTGGGTATTGTAAGCTGGCTCCTTGAAGGATCCTCCGTGTCTTCCCGAAAAGGTTTCAGGAGACTGACATGGAAGACAGGATGAATTTTCCACCAAGCTGGGGTATCCACCCGGTATGCAACTTTCCCAATGCGCCTTTCAATGGACAAGGGTCCAATGTATTTTTGCAATAGGCGAGGGTCATGGACCCCCGGAAATAAGTACCGCTTTGGGATTTTGACCATCACTTTGTCTCCTACTTGATATTCAACAAAGCGACGATTCTGATCAGCATGCCTCTTCATCCGCTTTTGAGCTTTGACAAGATAGCTCCGCACTATCTCCAAATTCCGCTTCCACTCTTTTAAGAAGCTGGAAGCTCGAGGAGATTTAGCCATGTTTGGTGCATTCACAGTGTGTGGGAGTAGCAGTTGCTGTCCGGTAACAATTTCAAAAGCGCTTTTGTTAGTACTAGAGCTCTTTTGTGAATTGAAACACAGTTGAGCAGCATCCAGAAGCTTCACCCAATTCTTCTGCGATCCGGTTACAAAGTGGCGGAGATATTCCTCCAACATACCATTGAAGCGCTCCGTCTGGTCATCAGATTGCGGATGAAAACTTGAGCTGTGACTCAATTTTGACCCAAGGCACTTGAAGAGTTGGGTCCAAAAGTTGCTAGTAAAGCGTGAGTCGCGATCACTAACAATGTCTTTGGGCAGGCCCCAATATTTGACGACATGAGAGAAGAAGAGTCGAGCTGTATCTTCTGCTGATATATATTGTGGGGCTGCAATAAAGGTGGCATACTTGGAAAACCGGTCCACCACAACCAAGATGGTTGTGAGATCTCCGACCTTGGGCAATCCGGTGATGAAATCCAGGGAAACGCTTTCCCAAGGTCTCTTTGGGACAGCGAGTGGTTCCAAGAGTCCCGCTTGTGTCAAGCGGTCCGACTTGTCCTTCTGGCATACTAGGCAAGTCTTCACATACTGAGCGACATCATCGGCCATTTGAGGCCAATAATAGGCACGACGAAGTAACGCCATGGTGCGTTCTTCACCGGGATGGCCGGCCCACAGAGTATCATGACATTCCGCTAGAAGAGTCCTCCGCAAATCTCCTCCTTTAGGAACATAAAGTCGGTTCCCTTTTACTTTCAGAAAACCATCTTCCATGTAGAATTGGCGAGTCTTGCCCTGTCCTACCAAATCAACCAAATACTGAGCAGCAGGATCCTTGATGAGTAGATCCCGTATTTGGTCCTTGATGGATGTGGCTACTTCGCTCCCCCTTAGGGTGGCGAGTAGGCACATCGATGCTAGATAAGCTCTAAAACAGAGCGCATCAGCAACATAATTGGTCTTTCCACTGCGATGCTCCAAGTTGAAGTGGAATTCAGCTAGGAGTTCCTGCCACCTGGCCTGTCGACCGTTCAGCTTCGGCTGGGTCATGAAATGGCTAACAGCTGTGTTGTCTGTCTTGACCACGAACGGGGTTCCCAGCAGATAGTGCCTCCAGAGGCGCAAGAAGTGGACGACAGCCAATAATTCTTTCTCATGGGCGGCATAGCGCCGCTCTGCATCCTTCAGCTTCCGACTCTCGTACGCTACAGGGTGCCCTTCTTGTAGTAGGACTCCGCCGAGTGCATAGTCAGAAGCATCTGTTTGTACCTCGAACGGCTTGGCCAAATCAGGAAGGGCCAAGACGGGACTACTAGACATAGCCGCTGCGTTGAAGGCCTCTGCTCTCCTTGGTCCCCAATTCCAAGGTCTGACCTTTTTGAGGAGTTCTGTCAATGGCACTGCGATAAGTGAGTAGTTCTTCACAAACCGCCGGTAGAAGTTGCATAGGCCAAGGAACGCCCTCAAGGCGTGGACATCCTTAGGTGTCAGCCAATCTGTGATGGCCTGGATTTTCTGTTGGTCCATCTTGATGCGTCCTTCCTCGATGATATGTCCGAGGAAATAAATTTGCTTCTGAGCAAAGGAGCACTTGGATAACTTTGCATATAGTTCATGTTCCCGCAACCGAGCTAGGACCTTCCGCAAGTGTACTAGGTGTTCTTCCAATGTCTGGCTATATACCACAATGTCATCTAAGTAGACCACCATAAATTCGTCGATGTACTCTCTGAAGACTTGGTTCATGAGAGTGCAAAACGTAGCAGGGGCGTTGGTCAAGCCGAATGGCATGACCAGGAAGTCGTACGACCCATATCTTGTCACACAAGTCGTCTTGTGTTCATCACCCTCTGCAATCCGAACTTGCCAATAACCTGTCTTCAGATCTATCTTGGTGAACACCGTAGCACCACCCAGTCTATCAAACAAGTCCGCCATTAGGGGAATAGGGTACTTGTTCTTCACGGTGATTTTGTTTAGAGCTCGATAATCCACACAGAGTCGCAGGCTGCCATCATGTTTCTTTTGGAATAGAACAGGGGACCCATATGGGGACTTGGAGGGTACAATGATCCCTGTATCTAGCATTTCCGTCAATTGTCTCCGAAGCTCGGTGAGTTCGGGTTGTGACATTCTGTAAGGCGCCCGGGCAGGTGGCTTCGCGCCCGGCACCAACTCAATTTCATGGTCCACAGTGCGCCTAGGCGGGAGCCGCTTTGGCATGTCTTGTGGCATGACATCTTCAAACTCCAGTAGTAACTCCTTCACGAGTTCAGGAATGGGACCCGAGGAGCGTTCTATATCTTCAATGCAGAGGGTTGCCAGGAACGTAGGTTCATTCCTTTTGACCCCCTTCTTCAACTGCAAGGCCGAGATGTTCTCAACGGCCATCTGCATGGGCAGGCACGGGATAATGTAGGGCTTGGCCCTATTGGTACCCATCATCAGTAGCATGTCTGCAAATGGTACAGGCATGGTGTTGGTTTGCCTTAGGAATTCCAGCCCAACAATCAACTCGAAGTCATCTATGATCACCACTTGCAGGTTGACTTTTCCTTCGTAAGGCCCAAGCTTCACCGGTACTTCTTTAGCTATTCCACCCACTGGCTGGGGAGGTGAGTTGATAGCCTTGACGCTACCTTTACCTTTCCCTCCAACTAGTCCAAGGCGCTCCACCTGAGTCGAGGCTAAGTAGTTGTGGGTAGCACCCATGTCTATCATAGCCCGAATGGGCTTGCCATTCACCTTCATCTCGACGAACATTAAGGTCCTCTCTTATTTAAGAGGAGTCTCTTCATTCGCCTTCTTTTTCCCTTTCCTGGAGACGGGACGTGAGTCCTTCTTCTTACGAATACCAGCACTAGTCTCCGCTAGTGCCTCAGAAATGGAACCCATAATTGTATTGAAGGCACCTACTGGTTCAGTCTGGTCCGCATCGTCTGAGTCGTCATCAGTCCCATCATCAATAGCCTGATGGGCATTCATCTGTGCATGTGGGCACTCATTGTTATAATGTGGACCGCCGCAATGACGGCATCCTGAAGGAGGCTTTCTCGCCCGATCTTTGTTGTTTGACACAGCACTGTTGCTGCCGGAGGAAGGAGCTCTAGATTTGTTTGAGTTCCGATCTCCCCCATTTTTGCTAGGACCACCACTGCTGGGCTGGCCCCCTTTGAACCCTGCTCGGGCAAGCGGCTGAGGCCTGTCCCTTCGAGCTTCCATTTGATAGTCCCCAAGGCATTCAGCTGCTTGGATTGCCTTGGGAAGGGAATCTACCCTTTGTCTCTGTAGCTCCACGCGGGCATAAGGTTTCAACCCTTCCATGAAGGTGAAGAGTTTGTCTTTATCCCCCATGTCGCGTATGCTGAGCATGAGTGCGGAGAATTCTCGCACGTAGTCCCGCACTGATTTTGTCTGGCGGAGCTCCCGTAGTTTTCTCCTTGCATTATATTCAACATTCTCGGGGAAGAACTGCAGGCGTATAGCTGCCTTCAGTTCGGCCCATGTCTCGAGAGTATCTTCACCGGCCTTGATGGCTTCGTACTTCACCCGCCACCAGAGTTTAGCATCGCCCTGAAGATACATGGCAGCAGTTGCTACCTTCTTAGCTTCCTCTAGGCCTCCAACAGCATCGAAATACTGTTCGACATCAAAGATGAAGTTCTCCACTTCCTTGGCATTCCTAGCTCCACTGTATGGCTTTGGCTCAGGAATTTTCAGTTTCTGTGTCGCAGAAGCGGGGTTCACAGCGCCCCTGATTTGGTTTCCACCTCCTCGAAGTAGGCCCTGTAAAGCAGCGTTGACAACATTGAGCTAGTCTGTCAATTTGTCAATAGTTTGTTGCATGGCAGTCGCCCTGTCTGCCTCTTGTGCCCTGTGGGCTAAATCCTCGGTGCGCACCTGTTGGAGCCCCTCGAATTTCTCAAAAATTTCGGCTGCCTCTGTGGCAGCCGTCTGTCGGTCTCCCTCGGAGTCGCGACTGATGTTTTCAATGTCAACTTCGGCCTGGAGCACCCTGCGGTCTAGGTCGTCCAACCTTTACACTAGGTTGGTTCTTAGTTCAGGCACTGTATCCACAATAGGCCGTAATACCTCAACCGCCCCTTCGAGAGCCGCAATGCGGTCCCCATGATTCACCATGGTCAGAAATGGTGGTAATGTTAATACGTTCCCTCGTCCGATGTCGAGCCTAGGCTCTGATACCAACTGTTACGCGGCGCCTTCCTGAGATTCCTTGGAAGGGCGACGCAAGGCTAAGCAACTGGTGTCAGTGCAGTTACTGTCCGCCAACTGAGGTCCCCTCCGTACGCTAGACTAGATTGTCAGTGCCGTATGGGAAAACCAATGTCAAGAGCAATTGAGAGAGCAGAAATGAGAATTGAGAATGAAAGAAAGCTTGATTGCATTAATAAAAGCTATTACAGAAAAGCAATACGGTGTCGAGGGGGAGAGACACCAGTACAGAGAATTGCTTGCTTGCTAGAAAGTTTGATTGCTTGATCCCCCCTAATAATGCTTAAAAAAATAATCCAAAGCTAAAAAACTAGACTTGACTAAGCTAGAAAAACATAATGGAAGTACATGAAATAAAACTACTCTATATTTACAATGAAAATGACTTAGTTTTCTATAAGGCGACAACATGTCCGTTGTCAGCAGCAGTGTCTTTGGCATCACGGTCTGCGCGCGCGGCGTTGTCTGCGCGCGTGGCGCTGTTGGCATCTGCCTGCGGCTTGGCGCTGGCGAGGGATATCGGTGGGGCGACAGAGGCACCTACGCGCTTGTCACTTGGCGCGGCCAAGACCACGGGGCCATCCGTGGCGCTAGGCATTGGGAGGCTTGCTAGGACGCCACGGGGCGTGCCCAAGGGGTCATGGGGCATGGCTGGAAAGCCGCCCATGACAGACCTTTTGTGATTTTGAGGCACCAATAAAATATTTAAGGAGTCATCCATATGTATACCCATCTATATTTATTATAAAAGCATGAATACAATATCGGTTTACAGTAAATAACCTTATAATATTAAGCATAATAACTCATAATAAAAGGGCACAACTGGAATTCTAGATATTAGCCTTATAATCCTATTAGTTTTAGGACATAATATTATACGTTAAGAATCCTACATGATTAACTTTAGGAATCCTATTAGTATAATTACTTTCGGGATGTCTAATTCATATAAAATTGAACATTCAAAATCCTGTCATTGACCTAAATTTCGGAATCTCTTTTCATGCGTTAGGTTATATAGATGGCACGTGATGTTTTTGCATGTATGATGTAATATAGGTCAATTACACAATCAAAGATTATACAATTAAATATTTTTAGTCATGTAATCCTATTATTTTTAGGATATACTTCTTAAAAATTTCTATTACTAATTTAATTTAAAAACGTATTATAATGTCCTACTACTAATTTAGTTTGATAATGTAATATGTTGTCCAAATTTATTTAGAAAAAGGAGAGACTATATTATTCTAAAAGCATAAATACAATATTAATATACCAAAATATCCCTAAAATATTAAGTGGAAGAACTCATAAGGAAATGACATAACTGTAATAACCTATTTTTCGGACTACAATACCTTCTATACTAATTTTTAATATTTAAAATTTTAAAATGAATAAAATTTTGTCTATTAAATTCTAATTAAAAATATGTAGGAAAGTTT
>NW_017672832.1:61043-79053 GCF_001879085.1 Nicotiana attenuata
GTACATGTTTGTTGTCAAGTTCATTATTTCTTACGTATGTTAGTGTCACCATATATATATATATATATATATATATATATAATAGACTAAGTCAAAAATTAAAAATTGATCTTCCATTGTATAAAGGTTAATTTTGAAGAAAAATATGCCGATCATGCTACTGAAAAACTTAGATACGCCGAATAACTTATGTAATAGCACACGGATGGTATATAGAAGTTTTGACAATAACGTCATACATGCAAAAATTATGATACTGGTCAATGTGCTTTTAAGTATATTCTTATCACTGAATTCAACTTTTGTCTTCCGAACCTAAGAAATATCCTTTTAAATTTGTGTGAAAATAATTTTCAGTATGTTTATGTTTTGTAAATATAATAAATAAAGCAGAAGGACAAACATCCTAAATATTGGACTATATTTACCGCAGGCACTCATCAGTCAGCTCGGCCCCTTTCCTATTTCGCTTATGTTTCTTGCACGAACAACAGTATGTTGCACTTTTAAGAGGGATATCAAGATTGGCAACAAGAGTTCTGGTTAAGGCAGAGCAACCAAAACATTAGGAGGAAACATATACGGAAAAAAAAATTATCCACAAAGAAGTATTCGTTAAGATGTCATAACATTAAATACTTTTAAACTATAATACATAATTATCTAACTAACATGAGAAAATTGATTATTTGTAGTTTTGATGATGTTGTTTTATTTTAAATTCATGTATTATACTAATGTAATAATATTTTTCGATATTTTGATGATTGTTGTGTTATTAAACATAAAATTTCTCTCATTAATTAAATTTTATTATTCCTTCATATAAATAAATATTTAAATTATCACGTGCCATTATTAACGTGCAATGGACGTTCATAAATACTAGTATATAAAAAATATATATATAGTGACTTTGCCAAAGTTAACAGGTCCCTGTGACCCCTACCTAACCTAGGCCCGCCCCTAGGGTCAGATGATTCTCTCTCTTTCAAAACGGAACTAAAACAGAAATAAATGTCAAGGACCAAATGGCAATAAAATAAAGTTAAAGGAGGATATTGTATTTATTAATAGTTTGGGGGCCACCCTTCCCTCTGATGTGCCTCTAGATCTTTTACGAGCTCCTATTTCCCATTTCATGAAAAAAGAGTGAGGCGCATTCTCAAGAACTCCCTGAGCTTTGCAATGGTCTCGCTGCTGCACCCGCAGGAAACCGTGCTATAAAGTAAAATATTCCACCTTCCTATCTCTCTCTGCTACTACCATGGACCTTCTCCTTCCGATTTCAGTGCGATTTTCTGCATTTTCACGCGGTTCACTGTGTGCTCTTTCTCCGACAAATCCCTTCAATTCTCGTTCTTTTCCACACCAGAGAATTAGAATCAAGTTGAAATGCAGCCCCGAGCCTATGCGAGCGGAAACGAACTCGAATTTCGACAGCAGAGACAGTAACAATTATGAAAGGAATCGTGAAAATGATATGCAGGGAGAAGGGTTAAAAAATGTGTGGGAAGAGACTGAGTTTGTGGAGGTATTTGGGATTGGAAGCAGGAAAGACGCTCTGCTTGCCTTCTGCTTGGCTTCACCTTGTCTTTCCCCGGCTTTAAGATTTTGGTATATTTTCTGATTTTTTTGTTTGTTTGATGACTGTGCTTTCGCGTTTATCATGTTAATTTGACTTTTATTAGTGATTCTGGTAGTAAATATTGAAAAAATGGTTGAAAGGTTAGTTTGATGGAGAAATATCCAATCAAAATTTAAAAGTTGAATAATTTATGGAATTTTGATTCTTGATAAATAAATGTCTTAGCTCCTTGATGTAATTTGTCACATGTATGCTATTATAGATTTCATTAGCTTGATACCAAACTGAAGAGTTTTCTAAAGGGGAGGATGCTCTTTTGTGTTGTGCAGCACTATCTTTGTACTTAGGTTTTTTCTTAAAAAAAGAAGACTAGAAAAAGTAACGGTGCTGCGTTTTCCAATCATCCAGCCATTGTGATGAATAATAGATTGTTGGAAAGATAACTGAAAATATTAACAATGTTCATTTATAAGCATACACATGTGGAGCTTGATTTGTGGAATGCATTGTCCTAAGAAACTATTTTAGCAGTCTGAAAGTTGGATTAAACAAGCCTTTCTCTACAAGGGAGCATGAACAACATAATTTAAATGACAAACTAGCAAGTCAGGTACGAAAAAGAAGAAGAGAAAGAGCAGCCTTTTTTAAATCCCTTTTTTCCGGTAATCAGTATTCAGTTCGATAAACATCCTCAGTTTCAATTTGTAAAACTTTCTCGTTCGTAATGTCTATTTTCCGATCAACCCTTTATTGAGTTAATCTAATTCAATAACTGAGTAACTTCAGCCTTGTTTACATCGACTAGAAAGGTGATTGGATTGAGGTTGACTTGATATATATGGGGAGAAATATGGGAAGAAACTTGCTATTTGTGCCGGGAGTAAAAGTGAGTTGGTGGAGTTGAGTGAAAGTTTGTTTGAGATTGTGGAAAGAAGAATGAAATTTGAGAGTATAATCGTCTTAGACAGGAATAATGCGCTTGCCGTATGTCACCGCATGAAGATTGCTTCAGATCTTAAAGGTAAGGTGAGTAAGAGCTGGAAGCACAAGAGCCAGTTATACCTATACCATTTTTTCGAGAATTTCAACTTGTCTGCCACATATATGAGAGGCAGCTATAAAAGGGGATGGTAGATCATCCATCATGATGCCAGAAATCAGGTAGAATGAAGGTTGGATGGAGATTGCTTCAAAGATTTATAAGGGATAGTATGGTTAGCAACAATAAGGGTAGTTTTATGCGGGTAGCTCATATCAACCCTTGACCAAGTGATGAAGTCAGAGTGTTAGATGAAAAGAATTTGGATTTCAGTCAATTCAAAGTTGAAGATTGCTCTCTTAAGAGTAGGGTGGAGATTGTCCACTGTTGCCTGATTGGCAGTTTTGAAGAAGGTTCCATTCCTCCCATCGGTTTGGAGTTACAGAGATGGGCAGAGAGAAAATGAATTTTGATTCTTGAAACATACATGTCAGCTCTCCGGTGTAATTAAGAGGATGCTATGATAGATTTCATTGGTAGATACCAAATTGAAGAGTTTTCTTAAATGGGAGGATGCTCTTTGTTCTGTCCAACACTATATTAGTACTTGGCTTTTGCTTTCCTATTTTTTCTTACAGAAAAAGAGGACTTGGATAAGTAACATTGTTGTCTTTTCTAAGCATCCAGCCATTGTGATGAGTAGCAAATTGTTGAAATAAGGGGAATATATATATATATATATATATATATATATATATATATATATATATATATATATAGTATAGTAATAATAATAATATAAGAAGTTCTGCAACAAGTTTAATATTTCCAACTAGTCGTATCACCTATATGGATCTTTTTCTTCCATTGTGTCCTATCTTTAGCTAAGTTTGCATTGATTCCGAGGAATTGTAGGTCTTTCGAGATAACTTCCTTCCATGAGAAATGATGAGGACATTATCGGTTGATGAAAGGCTTGCACTAATATCGGTGTAAAAAGTGTCTATAATATAGCTCAATTTGAACTATCCACAGGACGTCACAAGTTTGGAACTATATGTACAACAAGCTATTTTCTCCTGACACCAAAGGTACAAGTGGAATAAGAAGGTTCTCTTAATACCTAAGTCAAATTAATAATAATTGAAGCTTTGGGGCAGCTATCATATGGATAAGTTAGGAGTCAAGAGAATTTGGGAATATTTAGGAGTCTTTGTTGAATGAGGAGAGCAAAAGAATTTAGTTTAGACCATTGATATAAGTTGGATACTTCTTGCTATGAAGCTATTGATCAAGTAGGAGAGGAATACATAGAATAAGGATCTGGAACTGAAGCGTGGGAATGGCTGATATCTCATCTTTATTTTTTCCCTTCTCGTGAAATTAGATGATTCGTATCTTCTGATGCTTCAATTATCTTTCATCTTAATTTTTTTCCTTTTTCCCTAATTTAGATGAATCTTATCTTCTGATGCTTCAATAATCTGCGTTTTGGCTTCATTTTTGTCCTAGAACATAATACGTTGTCAAAGCTACTTGCAGAAACATAATCATGCAATATTAATTTCTGAAAATGTCACCAACATTCTTGCGATTGCATGTGCAGGAATATTCTCATGAAAGACTCACAAAAGGTGCTATTACAAGAGAAATTGCCTACAGAAGGTGAAATGTTTTGTTTTCTTTCCTTTTTTCCCCTCTTTCTTCTCCTTCTTTCCGTCTTTCATCTTCTTACTTAAAGTAGTACTCCCTCTATTCCAGTTTATGTGAACCTATTTCCTTTTTGGTCCGTTCCAAAAAGAATGACCTCTTTCTAAATTTGAAAACAATTTAGCTTAAACTTCCAACTTTACCCTTAAAGAGAAGCATTTATAACCACACAAATACTCTAGACCCCTTTTTGACTTGTTTAGGACCACAAATTCTAAAAGTCTTTATTTTTTCTTAAATTCCGTGCCCAGTCAAACCAGTTCACATAAATTGGAACGGAGGGAGTAGTAACTATTTTCAGTCCTATTGGTTTGGAAGTTGAACGGGGTTAGGTGGTAGTTTTATGTCACAACAGTTCTTGTGTCTTGAAAGAAGGAAATTACAAGTCACGACCCTACTGCTCCGGTCGAGTTATATACTTGTTTTGAAACTTTGCAGAACAGTTTCCAAAGTGGTTTATACAAGTCTTGCCTCAAAGTTTTGGGTTGGATGCTCAAGGTCTTCCACATGGTATTAGAACTAAATTCTAGTAAGCTCGTTTGCACACTTGTAAGTCCGAATTAAAGTAACATGTGAACCCAAATATGTGAACTCCAAAATCTCGTTACACGTGTAGGAAGGTATTGAGTTATATAGTTGTCCCACATAGGTTGTTTAAGAGCTTACAGAAGAGTTTATAAAGGTCTTAGGTGACCTTGCCTATTGTATTAAGGTTTTAGATACATATACTTTTATAGCTTCACTTTTAAGAATAGAGGTATCAAATGGGCGGGTTGGGTCAAAGTTGGACGGGTAAAATGGGTTGAATTAATGAATGAGATTTTCCAAAGGTAGTTTGGGTCAAGATGAGTCAAATAATGCAGTAAACCCATCCAAATTAACCTAACCTCGAGTTTTTTCCTCCTTTTTTGTCCATTTTTTACTATACATTATTTTGTTTGGTTTCTACTAGAAGATTTTATTCTCTCCTGAGTTAATAAATATCCCATGCAATGAGAGAATTAACAACTAAATACACTTTTAAGTTGAATGCAACACATTACAAAGTTACAAAGTATAGGTGCTTAAAGGTTTAGTCTACTTTTGATGGAAAGAAACTTCAGTCTACTTTTATAAAGTATAGGTGCTTACAGTATCTTTGTACTGATGGTGACATGGTTCAAGAATAACATGCTGGAAAACTTAGCTTTCTTTTGGAATTTTTGGAGGAGATGATGCTGTAACTGTCTATATGTGAACTTGGTCTCCCCCTTTCTACTGTTGTACTACCTTCTTGTTACTAAACATTTATAAAATACCTTATAAAAAATAACAAATACAAATCACTTCGAGCAATTATTAAACCAATCTTTCGTCCAACTTAAAGCTTCAGTTGTATCCATTAAAATTGGGTATAACAGCAAAATTCAATCAACAGCGTATCAGCTCTTAAAGTAGAAAAAGAAAGGAAAACCAAACACCAGGCAGCGATGCCAAATTAACAGAAGCCCTGATTAATGGATGTTCACAACGGGAAAATCCTAGATTCCATCAAGTGCAAATCTGTATGGACCGTGGACCACAAGTTACTTTGTTTCAAGTAACAAAATATGGACTACAAGTTAGTTTCACAGCCAAAATATATTCCTGTCGCTCTCAGGGCGGAAAAAGGCAGCATAGGACCCACCTTGGCTGTAGCAGCAGCAACATAACACTGCTGAAGCAAGACGAGAAACAGAGATTTTCAGTTGGAAGACTTTGAACGCAGAATTCTTGTATCAACGATTGTTGATTTGGTCATCCAACTTGGCTGTAGCAGCAGCAACATGACACTGCTGAAGCAAGACGAGAAACAGAGATTTTCAGTTGGAAGACTTTGAACGCAGAATTCTTGTATCAACGATTGTTGATTTGGTCATCCAACTTGACCCAAAATACCCAGTGTTTGAAACGGGTTGATTCGGGCATAGCCTAAAGTAATGGTGAATGGATCTAATATTTGTCCAACTTATTTAAACTTGGACGTTTGGCAACAACAACAACAACAAACCCAGTATAATCTCACAAATCGGGATCTGGGAAGGGTAGTGTGTACGCAACCTTACTCCTACCTTGTGCAGGTGGAGAGGCTGTTTCCGGTAGAGGGTAGGTTACTATATTTAGGTGAAAATTGGCACCCCTATGAAGATCCTTAAATTTAAAATAGACTTTCTGTATTAACCAACATTGCTTGTTAGTTGGGCATCATTCAGTTAGCTTATATTGATCAGTGTTTTCACTTGAAATTTCTCAATCCAGGAGAGTGATATAACGCGTATACTGGTTAAGCTTTTGCATCCGAACTGGATGGTTTTTCCAGAAATCAACTAGCTGTGCAATCGTAAGTGTCATTTGCAGTAAGTAAGAAAAGAGATACTAGAATCAGTAATAGTGCAGGAGTTGAGTGCATTGGGTTTAGTACTGAAAAATGCTCTTTATTGGGAAATGTGCCAGGATCACTCTCTCTCCCACCCTATCTCTAAACTCCGACGATGTCTTTCCTAAATTTGCCAAACTATGGATCGAGGGCTCACTTTCTATTCTAGTGGCAAAACTTTTGAATTAATTAGTATCAAAGAGGAAGCTAAGGGATGGTATATTTTTACTGAACGTAGCAGAAGATTTTCAAGCAAGATTAAAATAGATGACAGCAACCTCCGATGGGTGTGCGAAGCTTTGATCCAAGCTTCTCTTCAGACCGGCAACAGCTGCAAAAGATGGGGCAGGAAGGTACAAACATACACTTTTCGGGTGGTCCAAAATTTTAACAGTTATGGTCGGTTCGTTAGAATTGAAGCTATCATAGGGGCTAACAAATCTGCAATCATTATCCCGGAAGGCAATTACAATAAAGGATGGGGGGACATAGCAGGGATGATACAAGGTTATCTGGGAACATATGTAGACCCAAGATTTCATCTCTATGCTGATCAATCAAGGTCTTACAAGGAAGCTGCCAATATATCACATTGGCCAACTAATACCGATGCTGGGCAGGGAGCACTCCAGGAAGAGCTGGGAAATGAAAACTTCCTTTCAAAATGTCTCATAGGTCAGTTCAATGACCCGTTTAGCTTGAGCCCAAAGGCAGAAGTGATTCAGAAATGGTTCACAAGCAGATGGCAAGTCAAAGCGGGTCTCAAGATCACTTCCATCGAGCACAACCAGTTCCTTTTTGAGTTCCCTTCCAGATTCGAAGCTAACAGAGTCAAAGCTGGTGATTGGTTCTGGAATGGAAGAAGATTGACCTTGAAATGGTGGTCTCCGGTGGCCGGAGCAGATATGAAATCTGCAAAATCGGAGCATCGATGGGTGAAAGCTTTTGGAATTCCTATCCACGCATGGACGGCAGGCACTTTCAAGTTCATCGGAGACAAGTGTGGAGGCGTTGTCGATATTGACGATGACACTAAACATAGAGTCCACTTTTTTTGGGCCCGTATCTGTGTGGTTAATCAAAGAGAAGAATTACCAAGAAATCTGGAGTTGATTACGAAAGACTGGACTTTGAAATCTCATTACTAGAGGATGCTCATACAAAAATCAGACCCGCCGGAAAATGCTTTTCTGATGAAGCAAGGGAGAAGATGGCAGGAGTGGGTACCTCGAACCTTGCATCAGGCACAGTATCACATGTAGAAGGACAGATTGGCAGGAACCTTGCATCAGGCACAGTCTCACATGCAGAAGGACAGGTTGGCAGCTTTAATTTGAATGCTGGTTCATTTGTTAAACCAGTGAGTAAAGGACCACCCAGGTATATTGGTCTCTGATAAAAAGGGTAAAGGGCTTTCCAATCCATCACAAAACTTGGGCCGAGGAGCAGATCAGGAATATTACAAAAAAGGCCCAATTAATAAGAAGACCACATCAAGGAAGTCAAAGGAGTCAAAGCTTTTTAATGAGAAAATAGTATGGAGGGTAACTGGGCTTAAACCCGACCCAAATGCTTTAAAATTAAAAGAACTGGCAGCTGAACCCTCATTATTCTCGAAGGAGCAAAACACGACACAATCTTGCCCCATGGCTTTGGCAAACCAGAGTTGAGAAAACTCCCCTTCAGACGCAGATGATGAAGGGATCCCAGAAGAGAGAGTCCACAGGCCACTTCGCATACACTCACCAACAATGGATTTGGTTCCAGCAACTAGCTCAGACACAGACTTTTCTTCTCAGGCAGTATGTGAAGCTCTTCCACTGACATGGTATGAGGGAGGTCCTAACGCACAACTAATTGATACTCCATCCTTAATCGAGACTTCAAAATGGACCAAACTCACCATGGTCAAGGCATGCAAGGCCTTTGGGGTCAATGCGACAGGGCTCGAGCATGATCTTCTGAATATAATTCTAAGGATGGAGCAACGAAGACTCCAACAATAGGAATCAAAACAAAAGGCAAGGAAGGAGAAGAGGAATAGAGGAGAGGGGGAAAGGAAAAGATTAGCATGTGGGATTAATTATGACAGAAGAGGGCAGCAGGTTAAGGGGTTGAGGGGTAGGCAATACCATTCATGTTTGGGATGAAGCTAAAAATCTTGAGTTGGAATGTGCGGGGTTTGAATGAGGATTGGAAAAGAAGCACTATTAAATCTCTCGTTCAGAAGTGGAGGGTGGATATTTTGTGTTTGCAGGAGACTAAGGTAGAAGATTGCTCTACTAGAATGATTCAACAATTATGGGGGAATACATGGGCTGATTGGGTGGAGTTAAAAGCTAGTGGTACCAGGGGAGGGATAGTGGTGATTTGGGACAAAAGAAAGTGGGTCAAATTAGATGCACACCGGGGGTCTTATTCCATCTCCTGTATGTTAGAAAGCACCACAGAAGTGTTCAGATGGTGCTTTACAGGAATCTATGGACCACACAACAATCCAGAGAGAGAAGTAATGTGGAGTGAGATTGCAGGAATAAGGGGACTTTGGGAAGATCACTGGGTAGTGGGAGGTGACTTCAATGTTGTTAGGTTTGAGAGTGAGAGGCTGAATTGTACTAGAAGATCAAAGGCAATGAAGTTGTTCTCTGATGTTATTCAGGACCTAGATGTTATTGATTTACCTTTACAGGGGGCTCAATATACCTGGTCTAAAGGAGACAATTGTTTGCAGGCTTCGAGAATTGACAGGTTCCTTATCTCCAATGATTGGAATGACTCTTTTAATGCTGTGAGACAGATTGCCTTGCCTAAGGTAATTTCAGATCATAGACCAATTATTTTGGAGAGTGGTGACTGGGATGCAACTCCTTCGTTCTTTAAGTTTGAAAACATGTGGCTTCAATCAGAAGGATTTCTAGGCAAACTAAAGAGCTGGTGGCAGAATTACACATTCACCGGTAGTGCTGACTTTATCCTTATGCAAAAGCTAAAAAGCCTAAAGAAGGATATCACTACCTGGAACACGGAAGAGTTTGGGAAGGTGGAAACCAGGAAAAACAGGGCACTAGAGGAACTCATGGCACTAGAACAGGCTGCAGAAGACAGGCAATTGACTTTATCTGAGGCTAACCAAATCGTTAGTATAAGAATAGAACTACAACAGTTAGCCAAAGCAGAAGAAATTTCTTGGAGGCAGAAATCAAGGTGTCTTTGGCTTAAGGAAGGGGACAGAAACACCAAGTACTTCCAGAAGATTGCCAACTGTCATAGAAGAAGCAATTGCATAGACAAACTCATGGTCAGGGATGAGATCGTAGAAGATAAGGAGCAGATAAAGCTAGAGACGCTGGATTTTTTTGAAAACTTGTACACTGAGCAGGAAAGTTGGAGGCCATCTGCTAATTTTGAAGGAATTGCAACCATTACAGAAGAAGAAAAGGAGGGGCTGGAGGCATCTTTCAATGAGGAGGAGGTTCTTGCAGTTATTAACTCCAGTGCTCCTGACAAAGCACCAGGGCCTGACGGGTACACAATGGCTTTCTACCAGCACTCATGGGAGTTCATTAAACATGACATACTTTCAGCTATGAGTTACTATCACCAGCATTGTTGGATGGTTAGGTCATGTAATGCATCCTTCATTGCGCTTATTCCTAAAAATAAAGGGGCAATGGAGCTAAGGGACTATAGACCAATTAGTCTAATTGGCAGTGTGTACAAGATCATAGCTAAAGTCCTAGCTGAAAGGTTGAAGAAAGTAATGGGAAAATTGGTCTCAAATCAACAAAATGCATTCATCCAAGGAAGGCAAATTACAGATGCTTCGTTGATAGCAAACGAGGTCCTTGATTGGCAGTTAAAGCAAGGGGATGCAGGGATTCTATGTAAGCTGGACATAGAAAAAGCCTTTGATCAACTTAACTGGTCCTACCTCATTTCCATTCTCAGGCAAATGGGATTTGGGGAAAGATGGTTAAAATGGATCAAGTTCAATATCTCCACTGTGAAGTACTCCATTCTAATCAATAGGAGCCCAGTTGGTTTTTTCTCTCCACAGAGGGGATTGAGACAGGAGACCCACTCTCACCATTCCTATTCATATTAGCAATGGAAGGATTTAGTAGGATGTTGGATAAAGCTAAGCAGCTGCAATGGTTGAAAGGTTTTGATGTTGGGAGAGGAAGCACGGTCAATATTTCCCATCTGTTCTATGCAGATGACACTTTGATTTTCTGTGGGGCAGACAGAAGTCAAGTGCTCTATCTAAATCTAACCCTTCTTATATTTGAAGCTATTTCAGGTCTTCACATTAACATGCTCAAAAGTGTAATCTACCCTGTTAATGAGGTGCATAATTTAGAAGACTTGGCTGGAATTTTAGGCTGCAAGACTGGATGTTTACCAACTTCTTACCTGGGACTTCCACTAGGGGCAAAGTTCAGGTCAGAAGCTATATAGAGTGGGGTCATTGAGAAATTTGAAAAGAAACTTGCTTCTTGGCAGCTGCAGTATTTGTCTATGGGTGGTAGACTAACTCTAATCAGTAGTGTCCTAGACAACATCCCAACCTATTAGATGTCACTCTTTCCAATGCCTAGTAAGGTCCTGAAGCAGCTTGACAAGATCAGAAGGAACTTTCTATGGGAAGGGACTAAAGATGGTCACAAGTTTCACCTAGTAAAGTGATCTAAAGTTATCTTACCAAAGCACCAAGGTGGACTAGGGGTCAGGGATTTAGCTTTGCACAACAAATGCTTATTGATGAAATGGCTTTGGAGATATAAACAGGAGGAGCAGAGCCTATGGAAAAAAGTTGTCAAGGCCAAGCATGGAACCCAAAGCCACTGGTGCACCAAGCTATCTAGAGCACCACATGGAGTTGGAGTTTGGAAGAGCATCTGCAAACTCTGGCAGGAATTCTCACAAAACCAGCACTTCGCAGTTGGAGATGGACATCAAATAAAATTCTGGAAGGAAAAATGGCTAGGCAACACCACCCTAAGGAATGACTACCCTGCTCTCTTTCAAATGGTTAGCGATCCAGACTCAACAGTTCATCAGTGCAGAGAAGGCAACTCATGGAACATAACATTTAGAAGGAATTTGCAAGATTGGGAATATGAGGATCTGCTCAGACTCCTTTCCTCACTCAACAATTTCTCAAGCAACACTCTAGTACCTGACCAGTTCAAATGGGGTAGTGCAGATGCAGGAAAGTACTCGGTCAAAGCAGCCTACAAGCTAGCAGGAACTCACAATGTAATAACTAACCATTGGCCTTGGAAGCTAATATGGAAAATCAAGTTGCCACCCAAAGTCATCTGCTTCAACTGGACTGCACATTATGAGGCTTGTCTGACACAAGACAACTTAGCCAAGAGGAATTTTCAGATTGTGAATAGATGCTACATGTGCCAGAGGGAGGCAGAAAATCACAACCATCTTTTTCTTCAATGCCCTGTTGCAACAGATTTATGGAGTATGTTTATATCACTCTTTGGACTTAGATGGGTCATGCCACATAATATCAGGGATGCTTTTGAGTCTTGGAGTTACTGGAAAGTTGATAGCACCATCAGGAAAGTATGGAAGATGATACCTGCAGCTATTTTTTGGAGCATTTGGAATGAGAGGAACAACAGGTGTTTTGATGGAGTATCAACTTCTCCCCACAAACTCAAGGCTAGATGCCTCATGTATTTGTATAGCTGGGCTTACCTATCCCCTATAGACTCCCCTGATAGTTTTTTGAATTTTGTTAGCTCCCTAGTACTAGTATAAACATTTGTAAGGAGCTAACAATTACTACACTTTTGTAATTTATGCATCTTCTTGATGCCAGTAATGAAACCAATTACTTCATCAAAAAAAAGAAAAAAAAAAGAGATACTGAATACTTTCTCTTATTGATTATGCTGAATAAACATTAGATATTTATGGAGAATTTCCCACCAGTTAAGGTATAAAATCCCACTAAACGAGGCCTAAGAGGATCTTCCTTATCTCAATAGATCTCTTTGTGATGAAATTAATATACATGATAAGGGATCCATATGCAACTGTAAAATTCTTGATATCTTTTAGGATGAATCAATCTCTTAGATTGTCCAACTACTTATCTTTTAGGATGAATCAATCTCTTAGATTGTCCAACTACTGATCTGTCAATATTTTTTATCTTTTGCCTCCTCTTCCATTCCATCTGTTGTGAACATAAGCTTTTCTTCACTGTCGTGTTTTGCAGATGTTTCTTCAAGAATTGTGGAGGTTCCATCAGCGATAAATTGTCCCAAAGCAGTTATACTTGTTTGTACATTCCTCAACTCTTCTGCCTAAGATCTTATTTTATTACCAGTGACCATTGAGTAAAGATACTACCTCATGTTAATCTTATGGAGAACATTGACTTGTATGGGTAACAGAGGGATGTATTCCCTTGCTTTTTCGCTAAGGCAATAATGAATAGAGGACAAGAGTCAGGGAATGCTGAGACAATCATGAATAAGATTGCAGACCAAAACTTTTACCTTATCACAAAAAGAATAAGACTGCAGACCAAGGATAGCTCAGTCCTTAAATAATTTTTGTGTATATATCTGCAGTTTAATATCTAGCACTTTTCCTGCTTCTTGTGAAGTAACTTGAACATCCTTACAGAGGGCTAAAGTATTGTGGTAATAGAATGGCCCTAGAGCAAAAAAACTATGATATGTGTTTGCCGAAAAGATTTTCTAGTTTAGAGTAGACTGCTTAGGCGTCAACATAAGGTTTCTTCATATGAATGAACGTCTAAGAAATCATATCTGGAAATTTGTTCAAAATTGAAGCAAATTAGAAACATAAGAGGTGAAAGAGAGAAGAGGTTGGAGAAAAATATTAGGAATCTTCCCCTGAGTTCTTCCTCAACGTAAATTTTTTCCAGCAGCTGCAACACAAGAAACAGATGTTATCAAATCATAGAACATGTTAAGCAGAGTTAGCAGTGCCTTTTTAAACCTATCTCCATAAGCAGAAGCTGATCTTATATGCTTCACTGCACTTCCTCCTATCTCCATAAGTTAACAAGTGCCTTTCTAAACCTGCATGAATGTTGGTATAATTTATAACTGGTGTATCCAGCCTGGTCAACCCTTCAATTTGAGTTGCTGACAAGCACTTGGATAAGCCAGTACTCCAAGTACCTGCCTACCTGTCACAAGCTACACAATGCCTTTCAAACAATGTTTCAGCCAATAAGCTCCTACACAGATGCAGTTGCTTTTTGAGTGTCTCTACTAATACTGCATGTCCAGGGTCGAAACCTTTCATAAGAAGAAAATTGGATTATTTCTACCTTAAGAGATACTTTCCTGAAGTTTTTTTTGGCTGAAGAGATACAGAAATCTGGTTTCCCTCTGATTTACCTTTGGTTTCAAGTAGAGAATGTTCATCAAATAGTTTGGTAGATAATTCAGACTTGAGTATGTTTGAAATTTGAGAGAGTAATTTGAACTAAACCTTAGCAAAATAAGAACAGAAGAAGTTAGATTTGGCTTCAGTAATGATAATAGTCGAGTGAAACATTTGTCTGGAGTTAAAAATCTCAATGTGGGCTAAGCTCTTTTGGAAAACTATGCCCCTGCTAGCATAAAAGGAAAATGAAATTTTTGAAAAGATCCTTCGTTATCTGGCACTTTCTTTTCCTTTTCTGTTTTCCCAAAAATTTGTGATATTGCTATTAGGACACGACATGAAGGAAATTCTTGTCATTGAACCATTTTCATTGACTTGTCTTATTTGCTGAAGCTTGCAAAAAGTACCTGTAAAAGAATCATTTGCTTTTCGACCATCTAATTTTCAGTTGCTTTGACTATTTTGTTTGTATGTAGTTGCCAAATTTCCTTCTTGCTTCTTTAGGTGGCTAGTGCAGCTTATGGCACCGATCATGTCCCAGCACTTGATATTATAAGAAGATTAAAGTCCAGAAATGGACTAGTTATTGGCATCATTTTGAAGCCTTTCAGCTTTGAAGGACGAAGGCGCTATGATGAGGTATTATACTTCTATTTTGGGAAACCATGCTGCTGAATAAATCTTCTTTTGGAAGGATATTAGGCAAAAAAATACAGCAAAATTAATTCAGGAAGGAAGCAGGAATTGTTTTTACATTTTTACTGTTAGTTCACTCTACAAAATACTAAATGCTACCCAGCCGGTGCAAGCACAAAAGAGGCCTTGGAAGATGATTTGGAAGACTACAGTCCCAACAAAAGTGGCCTGTTTTGGTTGGCTAGTAGCACATGAAGCATGCCTGACTCAAGAAAATTTGATTAGAAGGGGTTGGATAATGTGCGGCAGGTGTTACTTGTGTGAGAAAGCTTGTGAATCCGTGGACCATCTTTTTTTGCATTGTGAATTTACTGGGCAGGTGTGGTCCATGTTCAAGGCTAACTTTGGCATCCTTTGGGCAAGCCCTAAGAAATTTAGGAATATATTAGAGTGTCGGGAACTTGTATGTCCAGAAGCATCCTTAAAGAAGATTTGGAGAGATATTCCTCTTAGCATAGCTTGGACGATATGGAAAGAAAGAAATAATAGGCGTTTTCAAGGCAAGAAGGAGCAGCTGCAATACATGAAATACAGTTGTTTACATTATTTGTACTATTGGAAAGATGGAAATGTTGTTATGAATTTTCATGATATGCTGGACATGCTAGACCGCTTAGGATTTTAATGTTTTTAAGCCAGCAGTATCTCTGTATTTTTACAGTATCAGCTTGATACTGTTTTTAATAAAATCTTCACCTTATCAAAAGAAAAAAAAGAATACTAGCCATTTGGCAATTTTTTGTAGACTAGGCAACATTGCGCTACTCTAAACTAATGAAGATTGCCATGACACCCTTTTTTTATGTCATACCTGTCAAGACTTTGATAAACATATAGGGAACGTTGGTTGTTTAATGTGGTCATGCATCAAAAACTTGAAGGCATAAATGATATGGTGTTCTATATAGTAGGTCATATGATATGGTAGTATAGAGTACACAAGAGCATCTAAGGAGATAAAGGTTTTTGGACCAACCAAATCATCTCTCTGGTCTCTAGTACAGTCTAATTTTTAAGTATGTTTTGGATGAAGAGAAGTAGTGATTTGCTATAGTGACTTAATGAGGAGTAGCTGATTCTATTTTTTTTCTTGTCCCCACCTCTGTGCTTAATGTATCGTGCATTATGTTATCTAATGTGGAGAATTGATCTAAGCTTTCTCATTGTCGTATTAATACAAGGTATAAGATCAAGTATATCATAGACGTGTCATATTTATCAATAGTTATTTTCAAGATAGACCTAGAAATGGATTTAGGCCTAGTTTATTGCATTTTACTCTTCTGTTTTTTTTTAATTCGAAATTGATTTTGGAACCCTTTCAAAATGTTACCAGCTTTGTCTTCTACCAACAACTTTTATGGTTCACCCTACTTACAGGTCACGGATTTGATTGACAAACTTCAAAGGCATGCAACTATCTGTATAGGTCGGTTAAGCTTTGCCTATTACTACCTTAGATCTTACGTATGCTCTTTGTTACTACAATACTCATCCATTAGAAATCTTAATGATCACGTATCTACTGCAGCATTGCTGCCATTACAGGCTATTAAAAGCCTTTGCAGGTATTATCAGCTTTTCTATTAATTGTCCAGCTATTCTGGAAGCGATATTTAATATTTCCTGAATGCATGATATAACGCTTATGTAGATCGCTGAAGCTTTTTGAATCATCACATATAAAAAGGAATATAAGATTGTCAGCGAGTCTGCCTAAGTTCCAGAATTGTGATGTTTGTTTATTTGGCCTTGCAGTTATTGACACTGATGGTCTCCTCAAGAAAGATCTATTAACTCTGGATGAGGCGTTGAAGACTTCATATAATGCTGTGCTGATGGCTGTTAATGTCATTCCAATTCTCATGTCTGTAAGTTTTACTCCTTTTTGATTAGTCTCACAAGTTGTTTTTTCTCTCTTTTCTTTTCTTCATTTTACTGCCTTTCTGGCTCTTGCTTTCTTAGTCCTTATACAACTTTTGATTGATGATTTATCTGATAGCTGTATGTTTTTGCACTTGCAACAATATCAGGACGACCACATAAAGCTTCTAGATGTGATAGATGGTGGTACTAAGGAACTGAGTGGTCCAGAGCTAATAAAAGTAAGAGTTATCAAATCTTATTTTACATAATTAATTTCTATTGCTGATAAAATAGACTCTACTTGGATTGTATTACCTGTTAGTAGTGCATGATAAGTACAATAAGTTCCTATCCTTGGAAATCCGTGATTATATAGAACTGGTAAATTTCTTCCCTCCAGAGGCCACCAAAATTTACACAGTTTTGGTAACTTATAGATCAGAATATTTTTTATGCTCTTTCAACTTTCGAAAGGTTGAAGTTGCTCCTGTTTGGTAGTTCTTAGAAAAGGAGTCAGTTAAATCTAGGGGCAAAACCGCATAATAAAATTGTTATATGGTCCTGGACAATCCTTACCTAATGAGCTAGCTTTTGGGGTTGAGTTAGACCCAAGGTCCATTTCTTACCATGGTATCGGATTCAAACTCTTGTGAGCCCTTTGCACAACCACTTTCGCTCGTCATGTCCTATCGCTACGGGCTTCTCTTTCTCACCTCAAACCTGCTCTGGGTTTCTGTCTCTCAAATTAGCCCGTCGAGACACTCCACTGAAATAGCTCTAGGTCCACTACTTAGCTTGTTGAACCTAATCTGTCTTCATCTACTTCAGGCCCACTCCGATTGAGCCTCCTCTTTCTCTACCCTAAAAAGGCAAAAAAAAAAAAAAAAAAAGAAAAAGAAAAAGAAAAAGAAAAAAACATCTTCAATCTAAAAAGAAAAAAGACTTTTTTTTAGTTCACGTGCAAACCCAATAACCTTGTTGCATGTGTGGGAAGGTTTTAGAGAATACACTTGTCCCTCATTGGTTGTGTAAGGGTATTTAAAGAGGTTTATATAGTCCTGGGCTATTCCACCCATTGCACTAAGATTTTGGATTGGATGTTCAAATTTTTTCACATGGTATTAGAGGTAGACCATTCCTATTCTTGGTTTACCTAATATTGTAACCCTATGTTATGTTGTCCACGGGTTCGAGCCGTGGAAACAGCCTCTTGCAGAAATGCAGGGTAAGGCTGCGTACAATAGACCCTTGTGGTCCGGTCCTTCCTCGGACCCGCGCATAGCGGGAGCTTAGTGCACCGGGCTGCCCTTTATGTTATATTGTCCGCGCTCCAGGTGTCCAGTCATAGATGTGCGTGTGTGTGTGTGTGTGGTTGGGGGGGGGT
>NW_017672832.1:79073-103809 GCF_001879085.1 Nicotiana attenuata
GGGGGGGGGGGGGGGTGTAAGCGTCCCACATTGGTAGAAGAAATGGGTTGTTGCCTCCTTATATGGTCTTACGCAAACTTCACTTCATGAGCTAGCTTTGGGGTTGATTTAAGCCTAAAGTCATTTCTTATCTAGGATTTTAGACTTTAGATGAAAATCTTTTGGAAGAATGGAAAGTAAAGGAAGAAAAAGAAAAAAGAAGAAGAGAATAAGCGGAGGAGGAACAGAAAGTAAGTTCATTCAGTTCATATCCAGGCAGATTGAGTTAAATCTTATTGATGGGCAGAAGAAGAAATTAGTGGCTTTTGGAGCAATTTACTCTCTATAAAACGCGGAGCATTTCAAAGCAAAAGTTCTGTGAATTGAATTGCTAGCTCTCGGGCATTAAGCCAGAAGACTTTGTTACGGAATTTTATACATTTTCTGTGGTTTTTCGTCTGCTCAAAACTGAAGGCTAGAGTGACTGTTTTCAGATTCTTGAAAGTTACAAAGAGGCCAAGACTGGATTTGGATCTGGCTACAATATCGAAACTTCAATTCTGCGAGCTGTGTATGACTGCCCCTTCCTTGGTCTGGGAGTAAAGGTAAGGAGAAATTCAACTACACTGATAGAGTACAGTATATGCTTTCCTTATCTCATCTACATACGTGGCAGCTAATAGTTCCTGCTTCCAACTTCTACAGTCAAGCTTATTATTTCATCTTGAAGAAGTTGTTGAGGTGGAGGATTTAAACCCCATCAGTATCGTCCCCTTCTCCTTATAATTAATTACACAATTATATATATGTATACACACACACACACACATCAATTTTTACAAGTTGTATTAAAGGTACTTTCTGTAAGCTATTATGATTTCACGTTCTTTACTTCCCCTCTCTCTCTGTGGTCTTTTGACCTCTATTTGAGGCCTTCATCCTTTTTGCTTACTCGTTCTTTCTCAGGGCTCAAATGGTGTGATTATATGCATTATTGCAAGTTCAGGTGCTGTAAACTCCAGCAATGTGCATAGCATCTTGCACACGTTTCGTCAAACTACCGGATGTAGTGGAGACATTGTGATTTCCATTGTCCAGGAACCCAATATGGAGCCAAATTTAATAGTAACTACTTTAGTTACATGTGGGTAAGTTGTCTTAACAAATGGAACCAAATTTTATTCTTATCTCTTTGTTAGAGTAGGTTTAGTTGTTTTATGAGTTTTAACTTGTCTAGGACCCTTTTGGATCATAAAAGTCTTGAACCCTTGACCTAGTGGAAGACTTTAAAGCAAATAAGCATTTACTCAAGCACCACACTCAAGGAAGACTAGTACTCTTTGAATTGATCCTTTTGTACTTTGCTTTCAGCGCTTGGTGAATGATCACTTAATGAATTGATCTCCTTATTATAGCTCTCGCTTGCCCTCTCCCTCCCCCATCCTCTCTCCCCCGTTCTCTCTCCAGATTTAAGTGGGTCAACATAGGTTGAGTCAGTCTAGGATAAACATGGGTCATAGCCTAACATGCTGCAGTCAAAACCATTATTCATTAGTTTGTCTAATAGGGAATCCAAGAAAATTTTGTGTTTCTTATATAGGAGCGTGTTTTCCCTATTCTCTATAGATCTGACCTACCATAGCTGCTTGTTGGCATGATATGCTGAAGACTACCAGAAAGGCATTGTACAAGGAACGTCACTGTACCATCTTTGTTTCCTGAAAGGCTGAAACTGACTGATGTTCTATTTCCTGCTTGAAGTCTGACAGTTATATGGAACTCTTCCTACCATTTCATAATGTATCTTAATAACGCAACTCCATAAAGTATCTTAATCCTGTTGGTACTCCATTCACCCTATTAGACTTAATATTTGTTAGTGATAACCTTTCTCCACAAGCCTCCATTTGCCTAGTAGAGCTCTATTGAAAACAGTCCCTTCCCCTGCCTTGTTTCTTCACCTCCTGCCAATAAGAAATGTGGCTTTTCTTTGTCTTATAAGAAATTATTTTTGCATAGAGCCCTATTTATAAAATAGGGAGCTACTTCGAACTTTTGAACAACTAGGATTCTAGCTCTAAATGAAAGATAAGACTATCTTAACTAAAAAAATGATATGAAATAGTGATAATATGTCTTTTTGATTCAGTACTCTATGCATTTAGACAAGTGTAATGTACTGTCTTTTATCAACTACCAATGCATGCTACTCTAATTCTTAGAACAAGATATCCTAGTAAGTCGGGCCCGATAAGTAAGCTTGGTTGCGCTGCTCATTATAGAATGAGATCAACTGATTAAAGGAAAATATGTATTTAGATATTTCCTGTTAGGTGTTACTTCTTCTCCTGTATATTGAGAGGATTCCTTTCTACATGTTGTACAATTTTGTGACTAGCCAGTGAAGATTTGGTGTCTGCTTTCGTTCATGATCAGAGAAATGCATCCTTTTTTTTTTCTTTTGTTTTCCTGTATACTGGCTTTCTTTCACATGGCTTCTTTGTTTGTTGCCACATTCTTTCACTTCTTAAGATGTTATGGCGATGGTTTGCTAAAGAGTTCAACCTGTTCTGTTTGCTAATTTATACAACTTTCTGAAATCCTGATTCTTGAGTACTTATGATTCTTAGGTACGCTGAACAGGAATCTTCCCAAAAAAGTAACTTATTGTCTAGACTGACACAACATATTCCTTTCATTTTTAATATCCTTAAGAAGCCAGATCCACCACTTCAAACTGCTAAAGAAAGCGAAATCGATGAGAGTCCAGTAATTTCTGATATGGCAGAATTTATTTCTGTGGATAATGCGCGTAAGGATGAGTCAGTCTATGCTGGGGAACTGCAGGCACTATTTCGCACTGATAGTGAAGGAACATCTTCTTTGAGGTCTTCCTCTATTCTTTTTAGACTATCTAAGTTCACCTTTGATGAATTCATTGTCAGACGGGACATATGTTGCTCTTACTTGGAGAAATTTCTTTGCTTTGCAGAGATTATGATAATGTTTCTGATGAAAGGAAGATTGAACTATCAAACTTTGACCCTTATTCATCCACGGATGATGTTGGTACTGAAGGTACATAGTTATTTTTGTTTAGGTTCACTCAGTTTTTCATACAGTAGCGTCTTGACATGAATGCACGCAATGACCTTCATCAATTGCAATAAGATTAAAGTGGTAAACAAAATATATTAGAAGAGCATATCAAAGTTATGAGCCTATAATGGAATAGTGAAGTCCTGATCGAAATGGATTTTACAGAACCTCTTGTTTTTAAAAGAGAGCTGCTCACCAGATGGAATCTCAGGCCAGGAAATGACACTTCAGAAGGATTAGCTACAGAAGGGACTGAGAATATAGAAGCAAGTGACATAGTTGACAATACCAGCACCTACAAACTTCCGGTTGGTGTAAAGCAGAAAGAACAGTTGCAAACTAGTTCAGGTTCCTCAAACTCAAGAATTTATACAGGGAGGAAATCTGAAGAAAGCAAAATCGCTCAGTCTAGAGATATTTCAAGTCTATCTCAGGATGCAGTGGATGAAGAATACAGCGAAATTATGGCAGATGTTTACAACTCTAACCCTTCCTTGACTGAAAGAAACTATGCCAGTGTTCCAAAAAAGAAAGGAGTTCTCTCTTCTCGGGCAGCCTCTATGCTGGTAAATAGCCTAAATTAGTGCTGGACATAATAATCAAATTTAATTTTATCGTAAGGAAAACTTTATCAATTTAATTATAAGATGTTTGTACTGTCTAGATTGCACAAACTTCTGTATACGTTATTGTTTTGTATCAATTGATTCTGTTTCTTTAAATTTGATAACTTTGGCTTTAGGTAGTGTTATACTTGCTAGTGGAGCTGTTGGATTTTTTCATTATCTTACAGATCTATGTGCTACAGATATTTTAAGAATGAGAAATGACAAATACTATTTCAAATAATGAGGAAAATGAAAGGTGTTGTGTCAACTTATACTGGTGATCATTTACAATGCAAATTCATGAACTGGTGAACGGACCTTAATGCAAGTAGAAATCAAGAAAGGACATGTAGATCTTAACGACTAGGTCTTACTAATTTTGCTTTATGCAATCATAGTCAGTTGTGATCCCATGATTACATTGAGCGGATTTGAATTTCTGCTTTGGTGTTTTTACATAGTTGAAGCTGTTGTAAGACATGGCACCAGAGCCTTTTCCTCCTCTCTCCACCTCAAATTTATCCGTGTCTGGAGGAAGCTAGACATCAGAGTATCTTGGTTGATTATATGACGAAGAACTTAAGTGGGACAGTTTTGATTGAAGTTAAATTTAGTTTTTATTTGTTCTAAGGGTCTATCGGAAACAGTCTCTCTGCCCTTCCAGGGTAGGGGTAAGGCTGCGTACATCCTACCCTCCCCAGACCCCACTTGTGGGACCACACTGGGCTGTTGTTGTTGTTGTATTTGTTCTAAGGTTTTAAGTTGTGCCATCATCATACTCAGGAAGCCGAACGAGATTCAAAAAAGAAGTGGATTCCTATAGTTGAAATGAAATACAGGGGAGGTATATACAGAGGTCGGACTGAAGGAGGACTTCCCGAAGGAAAGGTACTTTGATTTAGCTGTTGAGATTCAGAAGACCCGTTTCCTGTGCTACTTTAAATTTTTTATTCAGCCTCAAAAAGAAGAAACTGTTAACTATTGGAGTGTCAAAAGGATTTCCTTGACCATAGTTTTATTAATTATCTTTTTAGATATTTTATTTTTGAAATATTATGATATATAGTACTTTTATGTACTTTCTCGATATGAAGTTTATTTCCAAAAACTCAGGAAACCGAGATCCGAACTCAGATAGATGATTATAGTTTTTATTTTCTATATTTGTGTTTCTCTGGATGAAAGTGAGTTTCGAATTCTACAGGGCTGTTTGTCTCTTGGAGATGGAAGCAAATACGATGGTATGTGGCGCTACGGAAAGAAGTCAGGGTTGGGTACATTTTACTTCAATAATGGTGATATTTATCGGGGGTCATGGAGAGATGATCTCATGCACGGAAAGGTACCAATATTCCTTCATTGAGTTCTGATGGTTGTGTACAAATTTATTATATAAATACTAGTGTGGCGGGCACTTTTGCCTCACGCTATCAACTTCTTGTTCTTTGTTTCCTTAAGTTTCTGAAAGTTATGACATTTCAACACATCATGGATGCAAGTCGGCACCTTTTCCAAATATACAAACGAGCACGCGGAGTGGCTTCCTTGGCACTCACGTGGACTGTTTGGAAAAAAAGGAACCTGAGAGCTTTTGAGCAGTTTGAAAACTCATTTGTAGATTTTAGAAGCGCATGTTAGTTTTTTGTGAACTTTTGGAGTAGGTAGGAAATTTTAATTGGTTTAGACTTTAGACTACTGCGTGCTATCTTTTGGCGATCATTTGAGATTCTCCACCTTTTGTTTACTGGTTGTAAACAGGATTACTCCCATTTACATCAAGAATTTATTACGTCATCAAAAAAAAAACCAGCAGCTATCCAGATTATTCTCACCTTTTGTTCTTCAATACTCAACTCGCTTAAACTGATAACAATCGTTTTTCAAGAGTTGTTTAATATTTTGAATAAATACTTTGAATTTGTGTACCTTTCATGTAACTTCTGTATCTGTTTATATGAGTTTCAAATGACAAATTTATCCATGATCAGTTTCATCATGAGAATTGGTCAAGTTGATTCTCAAAAAGTGAAGGGACAACAATTTTGGACTGGAGGGAGTATCACTTTTCTCCCTCGGAGCGATTGCTCGATTTAAAAGAAAAGATACATTCCAGACCACGGCGCTTTATTTAGTGATTTTCGGATTAAAGTGTTTAGATGCCACTGATGTATGGATAATTGGATATTACTTTGAGAAGCAGGTTTTGCACAGTTTTCTATCTCAGAAGAAAATTTGAATCATTTTAGCTGTCATTTTCTAAATAAGTAACAGTTTCTATAACTATATATAGGGGTGGTTTTACTTTCATACTGGGGATCGATGGTTTGTGAACTTTTGGAAGGGAAAGGCTAATGGAGAAGGACGTTTCTATTCAAAGCTTGGTGATGTTTTCTTTGGCCACTTTAAAGATGGATGGCGCCATGGCCGTTTTCTTTGTATCAACATTGACGGGACGAGGTATGTGTGTTCAGTTTTACAAACTTTTCTACTTTGGGTATCATTTTTACACCTTAAAATACCAAATGCTGAACTGGAATGTAAAGTTGCATTAACGCTGAGATACTGGTGCATATACCCGTTCAGTTCATATTTGAAGTAGCGTCCTGAGGAATAGACTCCTGCCTCTCATTTTTAATTTCTTTTTGGTGCACCATGAAGTTCCAATTTGCATAGAAGATTGGGTACCTTTCATGGAGAATCATATCATGTTGTAGGTTCTTTTGCACTTTCACTCTAAATTTTTCGATGCATGTTTCTATTTGCCTTCAACTCCTTCTGACTTAAAAATTTGAACTCATAGTCGACTAATCTTTCTTAATCTTACTGGTCGTTGCTGTTGTCGTTGTTTCTTAATCTTACTTATTTCTGGGCTGATCTATGATGCTTACACGTGTACACTTTTTTTGTTATTAACGTAATCTTCATGTTCTGCAGGAGTACTGAAGTATGGGATGAAGGCCTTCTACAAAGCCGGAAGAATTTGGATTCTGACACCGGAACAGGATAGAGTCTGTCTGGCATAATTTTAAAATGCTATCCTTCAGCCGTTCTGGTGCGTCCGCGAGAAACAAATGCAGAAGAATATCAACTGAGGGCTGATGTCTGTAAGAAGAGTTTTCTTCAACCAGCTCCACTGCTCGTAGCGCCTATGCTTTAGTAGTAGCAGCACTCAATTTTAATAACACTACTGTTGTATGAACATCCTTTAAGCATTTGTTTGTTCTTTATCTGTACTGGTGGAATCGAAATTGAATCTCCAATTGTACACATATGTTGTATATTCTGTATATAGTAATTTAAGTTTTTTTCTTTTCTTTTGAAGGACATTGCCTCTTGTCGCTTTACTTGCAGAGCCTTGTATATTTTGGACTTAAATGTTCTTAACTTGTCAACCATGTATTATGAGCTTGATTTGAGTTCTGGATTGGAAGTAGCTTACTTTTCCACAAGGTCTCCGGGACTACAAAACTGTCCTGTGAATCACTCTTTTAATAATACTCTTACATAATTCTCGGTTTACTTTGTTATTTCATTTTTTAAAGTATTAATCATAAGATAAGAACTCCCATCTATTCCGTACAAAAACTTCGAGGAGACTTGTTTCATGAGTTCTTTCATTCTTATTGTTACAATTAATAGGATCATTTCCTAGAGTACATTACATTATATATACTCAATCTCACAGTCTCACACTTTCCACTCATCATGCTCAACCACTCGGTACAGTATATGGCCCATACGGCCCAGGGAAAATCATCTCGGAACATATACAACACTGACTATAAGTCACCCAATACCGAGGAAAAAGGGCAATCCAACCCTGTGGAGAAATCCATCTCCAGATATCAAGTACTTCGGACAAATCCATCCCTCAATAGTATCATCCGCGCTCACTGGGGGTGTGTTACAGACTCCGGAGGGGCTCCTGCAGCCCAAGCGCTATCATAATATCAATATAACCGCTACGACGTGCAGCCTGATCTCATAAATGTCACTCAATCAGGCTCGTCGGCCTCATTCAGTCATCAATCTCTCCAGTCTTACCCAGGTGCTCACAATGTCATGAAAACTAATCCGAAACAATGATATGATGTATCAGTAAGTAACAACTGAGACTGAGATATGATATGAATGCATGAATATGACTGAGTACGAAATATCAATGAGATAAGTGAGATGACAGCAAGCAACGACTATTACTGGTCCTAACAATATCAGCATAAAGCCTAAACATGATATCTAGCATGATTGACAACTCAGTTACTTTATCACATGGTGAAAACACAGATATCAACAAAAATAGGGCCACTATACAGTGCCATGAAAATAACGGAGTCACGATTCACCAGGTGTACGCCCACACGCCTGTCACCTAGCATGTGCGTCACCTCATCATCAATCACATAACACGAAATTCGGAGTTTCATACCCTCAGCACTAAGTTTAGAAGAGTTACTTACCTCGAACAAGCCAATTCCAATATCGAGTAAGCCAAGTGATGCTCCAAGAATGCTATCACGCGCGTAGCGACCTCCGAACGGCTCAAAACTAGCCAAAAGCAACTCAAATACATCAAATAAAGTCCAAGGAAATAGTTCCAAATGATAAAGATCGAATCCTAAATCAAATCCCAAATCCGGCCAAAAATCACACCCAGGCCCGCACCTCGGAACCCAACAAAACTCACAAAATCCGACAGCCCATTCAATTACGAGTCCAACCATGCTAGTTTCACTCAATTCCGACTCCAATTCGATGTTCAAAACTCAAAAATTCATATTATGAAACTTTAAGCCAAAACCCCCAATTTCCTCTTTAAAATTCATCAACCAAAAGCTAAATTCGAAGATAGATTCATGGAATATAACCAAAACCGAGTAGAGAACACTTACGCCAATTCATAAGGTGAAAATTGCTTCAAGAATCGCCTCAATCCGAGCTCCGTAGCTCCAAAAATGTTAAAATGGCCGAAACCCTTGAAATAGAGTACTTTATACTTCTGCCCAGACATCCTCTTTCGCGAACGCGGTAGAAGCCTCACGTTCACGAAGCACAATTCCACATTTCCTCACCTTACACTACGCGTTCACAGCCAAACCATCGTGAACACGATGAAAAACACTGCCAGCCCCTCCGCTCAACACTACGCGAACGCATAACCATGCACGCGGACGCGAAGAACACAATATCAACCCATCACGAACGCGACCGATGAAGCGCGAACGCGAAGAACAAACCTCTGCACTGGCCAAAATACCCTTCGCGAACGTGATGCTCCATTCGCGATCGCGAAGCACAGCTGAAACACCAGAAAACCAGCAAAAACACAGCAGTGCAAAATAAAGGAAAGATAGCCCGAAATCAATCCGAAACACGCCCGAGCCCCTCGGGACCCCGTCCAAATATACTAACAAGTCCCATAATATAACACAGACCTACTAGAGGCCTTAAAACACACATTATAAGGAAGGGCAGCTCGGGTGCTGCAGAAGCGACTCCCTTTTTGCAAAAGCAGGACCGCAGGAGCGGGAACCCGTCAGCAGGTGCGACGCCAGCCAACCCAGCCATTTCCTCAGAAGCGGACCCTTCGCATAAGCGGGGATGCAGATGCGGCCCAGTGACCGCAGGTGCGGAAAAGCTGGAGGCAGTGCACTTCATTTAATACGGGACTTAGACATTTTTGACTCATTTTCACGCCATTGTTGGGCGATTTTTGGAGCTTATTGGGACGGATTTTCATCTAGATTTTAGAGGTAAGTAATTTCTATCATATGTGAGTTGAGTACTTAGATTATGGGTAGATTAACATGTATAAATTATGAAAATCATGGGTTTAGATGAAAAACCTAGGGTTTGACAAGAATGAGATTTTTACCATGAATTTGACCATGAAACTTAGTGATAATCAAATATTTATGTTCCTTAGGTTATGGGTAACAACTTTCTTCGAAAATTCGCGGAATTCGGGCACGTGGACCCGGGGGTGAATTTTAGGAATCTTACCTTTGGGGTTGGGTAATCACTTTAATAGTTAGAATATAAACTTTTGAACCTATAATAATTTGTTTTTACACTATTTGAATAGTTTTGGATCGTTTGGCTCCGATTTGAGGGTTTGAACGCATTCTTGAGTTTAGAAGTAGGCTTTGAAGCGAGGTAAGTCTCTTTTCTAACCTTGTAAGAGAGAAATTTCCCCATAGGTGAACTTAATTAATATGTGATTATCTGTGGGGGCTACGTACGCACGAAGTGACGAGAGTCCGTACGTAGCTACTATTTCTGTTGTGTCCGAGTAGTTTTAGGTTTACACTAAGCTTTGTGGACACTATTATTTGATTATATGTGCTAATTGTAATGAAAGAAATTAAGTTGAGGATTTCTAAGGATTTAAAGGCTTCAAGTTGAATCGTCTTCATTTTTAAAAAAGAATCAAGAAAGGGTTATGATTTAAATGATAAAATTATAATTGACCACGTCGCACGCATGATCCGCGAGCGGGAAAATTTTCTTAAATTTATGTTTGACCGTGTCGCATGTATGATTCGCGAGCGGGGGGAATAGATGCATCTATGGTTCGCGTCGTTCGACCCTCGGCAGTCACAATTTACTTTTATGTTTGATCGGGCCGAACGTCCTCCGTGGTATTTGTGTGTGATAATAGAACTGGAGCTCTTTATAGTTTGTATAATTTGCTGCTTAAAAGGTCACTTGTTTTAAATGAAGAAAGTGCCTTGAATTCTTAAATATGATGAAGGGATTTTCCAGTTATTATTCTCGTCTTGAGCTTATTGTTATCTACGTACATTATGATTTAAAATGGGAACTTCATATTATTATATTGTTGGCCCTAGTAAGTGTCGGAGTCGACCCCTCGTCACTACTTTTTCGAGGTTAGACGAGATACTTATTGGGTACATATTTTTATGTACTCACGCTACACTTCTGTACTTGATTGTACATGATTTGAGGCAGGTGCATCTGGCCACCAGTCCGCGCGTAGACTTGACTCCCTAGCTTGAGACTTCCCGGTAAATGCCCTTTTGAGCCGTTCTGTAGCAGCTGGAGTCTCTCTTATGTCTTTATTTTCTGTCTATTTCTTTCCAGACAGTAGGCTAGCATGATTTTGTATATTCTACTAGATTGCCCACATACTTGTGACATCAGGTCTTGGCACACACACTAGTAGACTTATGATTTTGGTTTACTTACATGATTACGATTTGTATTTATTACTTCCATTTATTTATGCTTAAATTTTAAACTCCTAAATTTTTATCAAATAAGAAGCTATCACTTACTAATTATGTAAAATGAGAATTCACTAGTCGATCATTGTTGGCTTGGCTAGAAACGGTGTTGGGCGCTATCACGGCCTATAATGGAATTTGGGTCGTGATAAATATAGTTGAATTTCGCCGGAAACACTATGTACAAAATTTGAGGAAGATTAAAGACGATATAGAATAATTTGGAGTCAAAATTCAAAGTTGATATCAATATGCAAACAATCGCTGCCATAATGTGTATCACGTGGATATATCGTTTGTATCAGTACATATTACAGATTTTCATGGATATACATAAATATACATGATTTACACAAATATACATAAATTGGGCCATCACTGTATATTACATGCAATTTTTACGTATTTACATAGATATACATGATATGGATGAGATAAGCCGCTATACATTTCTATACGCAGGACATACATAAATATTCATTGTCTTAAAAACTCATTTCTCTATTTTCACACGTCCTCCATCGCATCAGCACCACAAAAAAATCATAACCACCAACCAGAAAACCCCGTAAGAAAGGGGACACGAATGAAGACTCGTTAAAGAGAAAATAGGTTGCTCCTTTGAATTTTGGCGCATTTCTGAAAAAGGCTATGGTCATTGATGCCGCCTCCTCCTCCTTCTTCGACTGATACTGTTATGCCAATTTCTCATTTAAAAGCTAATATGTAGCTTGACTAGTTATACTGTCAAAAATCTCTCAATGACAACATTCCTATATAACAGTCATTCATTATAAAAGTCACATGTACCTCAGAACCAATTTTTTAAGTTATATTTTACCTTTCTATAACAGCTTTTACCTATAACAACAACAACCATATTTAAAGCAGAACGCTCTTTGTAAAATTACCCCTATGTAACAACCATGTAGAATCATTAAGATTACTAATAATAGCTTTAAAAATATGCACACAATTTTTTCTTTTAAACGAAGTTTTTATCTTGCTTAAGATATAAGATTTGCATATGATATCTTTTCCAATGGACAATATCCAAAAAATATTTAGATAGAAAATTTAAATGTTAAGCTCTTAAATTGTCTTCAAGGGAAAGCTATTGGATACCTTTTTGCTGAAAATTTGAATATGATTCTTCGCCAATTCAAACGTTATATCGCTAGTAAGAGAATAAATCTACAAACAAGCTACAATTACAAAGTTCTTCCATCAATTTTGAAAGAATTTATTTTTCTAGGTAGCTTTAAAATGTCTGCCTTAGAGTTTAAATCTTTATACATTTAGTTATGAATTTATAATAATGTATTGTGATGATCCGATAGGTCATTTATAGTTTTACCCTTCATTTCTGTGTTTCGAGATCTCAAATAGCACCATTTAGCCTTTCTCAATTTGTGTGCACAGTCCGTATCTTTTTTCGGAAGATTTTTATGTGAAAAATTGATTAAAATGTGAAATTTTGCCTTAAAACTCATTTGAGTTGACTACGATCAATATTTTGTGTAAATGGACCCGGATCAGTATTTTGACAGTCCTGGTGGGTCTGTATCATGATTTGGGACTTGGGCATATGACCGGAATCGAATTCGGAAGTCTCTAACCTGATTTAACCTAATTTGTTGAAAACTAGCAATTTAAAGGTTTAAAGAATTCCTATGTTTGACAGTAGGTTGACTTTGTTGCTACCAGGTTCGGATTTCTGTTCCGGAACGTGGTATAGCTTCATTTCAGTATTTCTGACTTGTCTGCAAAATTTGGTGCAAAACGGAGTTGATTTGACGTGATTCGGACGTCCGGTTGTAGATTGAAAGTTCTTAAGTTTCTTTGAAAATTTTATTTGTTATTGTGTCTGATTCGTAGTTCTAGGTGTTATTTTGGTGTTTTGATCGCGCGAGCGAGTTCCTATGATGTTAGTACACTTGTGTGCATGTTTGGTTTAGAGCCCGAGGGGCTCGGGTGAGTTTCAGATAGGCTGCAGAGTGATTTTGGACCTAGAAGAATAGCTGATGCCTTCACTGTTGCTGGCGCTCTGCTGCACATCTCGCATTTGCAAGATCTGGCTCGCATTTTCCTACTACGCTTCGCATTTGCGAGCATGGACTAGATTAGGGAGTCTCGCATTTGCGAGGTGAATGTTCGCATTTGCGAACTTGCAGCTAACGCTTTTGCGAAGGCAGAGTCGCATTTACGACTCAGCATGTTCCTAGGCTACCTTCGCATATGCGAAGAAATGGTCCGCATTTGCGAGGGATATGGGTTCGCATTTGCGACCAAAATGTCGCATTTGCGATGACTGACCTTCGGAGAAGGGTTTGCATTTGCAATCTCTTTCTCGCACGTGATGACCCAAAAGGTCATCTTATGTTTTAGAACTCGATTATGTGTTCTAAGGCCTTTGAAATCTCATTTTACCCTCCTCGATTTGCATGCACAGTCCGGGCGTGTTTCTGGAAAAATTTTATGTTAAAAGTTGATGAAAATAATAATTTTTGCCTTTAAAAGTTGATTTAGTTGACTTCGGTCAACGTTTTGAGTAAACGGAATCGGACTCGTGTTTTGACAGTCCCGGTGGGTCCGTATCGAAATATTGGACCTAGGCGTATGCCCGAAATCGAATTCCGAGGTCCCTAGCTCGAGAAATGAATTTTTGAGGAAAATTGAAAGTCTGAAAATTAAATGGTTTTAAGAATTTGGTTAATGTTTGATCTCGTTGGTATCGGGTCCGTATTTTGGTTTCACAGTTCGGTACAGGTTCACTATGGTATTTAAGACTCGTCTGTGAAATTTGGTGAGAAACGGAGTTGATTTGACGTGCATCGGACGTCCGGTTGAGAAAATTGAAATTTTAAAGTGTTCTTGAGAATTTCATTTGATTTGGTGCTAAATTCGTATTTCTAGGTGTTATTTTGGCGATTTGATCGCGCGAGCAAGTTCGTATGATGTTTTAGAACTTGTGTGCATGTTTGATTTCGAGCCCCGAGGGCTCGGGTGAGTTTCAGATAGGCAACAGAGTGAAAATTTGACTTAGAGCATTGCTGGTTCTGCAATTTCTGTGACTGGTGTTTGATATTTCATTTGCGAGATTAGTGTTTGCATTTGCGAACATTCCCCATGCTGGCAGGCTCGCAAGTTCAAGCAAATTCTTCGCATCTGTGAAGTGTACCTGGGCCAGCACTAGTTTGCATTTGCAATCAGGAGATCGCATTTGCGGGGAGCCAGTGTTCGCATTTGCGAACAAATCTTCGCAATTGCGAAGTGGGAGCTGGCCAACAGTCATCGCAAATGCGATCAATTGGTCGCATTTGCGGAAGGATCAGAGTTTGCATTTGCGAACTATTTGTCGCAAATGCGATGAAGACAGGAATGTGAAACCTTCGCATTTGCGGGGCTCGCATTTGTGAATCCCAGGTCGCAATGCGACACCTGCAACTGATCAAAACTTAAGTTAGACGGGATTTTTCTTTCATTCATCAAATTTTCAAATTCGAGAACCCTAGAGGCGATTCTCCTAAGACCTGCTTTCCCAAAACTTTGGTAAGTGATCCTAACCCACTTTCTTTCAATTTCCCATCACGTTTCATGAATTTCCAACCAAAAATCTAGGATTTCACGATGAAAATCGGGGGTTTGGGTAGAATTAGGGATTTTTGGGAAATTGGGATTTAGACTTCAACTTGGGGTCGGATTTCAAAACTGATTACATATCCAGGCTCGGGGGTGAATGGATTTTGGTCCAAACCTGGAGTTTGACCAAGCGGGCCCGGGTCAGTTTTTGACTTTTTGGGGAAAAGTTTGAGAAATCTAAATTTATGCATCGTAGTTGGTTCCTTTAGCAATAATTGATGTTATTGAGTTAATTGTGACTACAGACGTGTGCTTTGGAGGTGGATAACAGAGGGAAAGCGGTAATTAAGCATTGAGTGGCCCGCATAGCGAGGTAATTGTTGTGTTTAACTTTGACTCGAGAGATTAGGAACCCTTGACTTATTTTCTATATGAAATCCATGTGAGCGGTGTATAGGTGAGGTGTCGAGTACCTATGCACTGCCAATTTATCTTTTTTGCTTGTTTTCTTCCCGTTCTTCTTATATTGTCTTTTTTCTGCCTTAACTGTTACATGCTTTACTTGTAATTCCATGCCTAGTTGCTACTTGTAAGACATTATATCTTTTGTTGAAAGTGTTAGTTCTTTCGTTGCTTTGTTGTTTCCTATTATTGTTTGAGCTGGTTATTGGTACTTTCAAGGCATATTATGGATTAGTCTCCCTGAGTAGTATTACTTGTGTAAAGTCTCGTAGTGTATAATCTTTCTAAATGCTTTGGTTTGAAGTTGGACCTTGTGAAGGGTTATGTGATTTTAGTTGTGTAATTCCTGTACTTGCTGAGTAAATGATATCGATATGGTGGGATCGGGTTGCGCACCACAACAAGTTGTAATAAGGGTGGATTGTGGTGAGAAAAGGGTGAACTATGATTGTGATTATTATGATATAGTGGGATCGGGTTGCACGCCGAAATAGGTGTAATAAGGGTGGTTTGTGGTGAAATAAGGGTGAACAATGATTGTGGTTATTTTGATATGCAGGGATCGGGTTGCACACCGCAACAATCTTTATGCTTATGTTTTCCTTTTGATGGTGTTAGCTGAACGGTAGTCTTAAACTGTACTTAAGGATTGGTTAAAGTTGAGCACTGATGATATGTTTTCATTCCTTGCAAGTTACTGCTTTATTTTATCCTGTTCTCCTTTCTGCTTTTATTATACACTGTATCCTGTTCTCCTTTTTGCTTTTATTATACACTGTATACAGGTTATATTGTAAATGCCCTGTCGTAGCCTCGTCACTACCTCGTCGAGGTTAGGCTCGGCACTTACCAGTACATGGTGTCGGTTGTACTGATACTGCACTCTGCACCTTCTATGCAGATTTTGGAGCAGGTAGTGTCTAATCGAGGGGTTGGTTGCAGATTTTACAACTAGGAGACCCAAGGTAGTCCTGCTGGCATCCGTAGGGCCTAGCGTCCACTTCTATGCTCCTACATTTACTTGTTTTTATTTCCCTTCATAAACAATTGTATCTTCTTTCGAAGAGATGTTTGTAGTAAATCTTAGTGCGTTTGTAGATTGTGACACTGGATTCTGGGTAGTAATAGTAGTAGTATTGATAATGGTATATAAACAAAGAGGCTATTTACTTACTTCCGCATTTATTTTTACTGGTTTTAGCTTGTTTATTGTTAATCACTAAAACGTAAAGGATTTGGCTAGTTAAACCTCTAACGTTGGCTTGCCTAGCAAGTGTGATGTTAGGCGCCATCACGGTTCCGATGGTGGGGATCCCAGGTCGTGACGAGTTGGTATCAGAGCACTAGGATACCTAGGTCTCACAATTCACAAACAAGCTTAGTAGAGTTTGAGGGATAGGTACGAAGACGTCTGTGCTTATCCCTCGGAGGCTACAGAGTTTAGGAACAATTTCACTTCTATTCTTCTTTGTCGTGCAATTTCGTTCTCTCAATGCTTATTGAACTCTCTACTCTTGTTCTTTTGCAGATGGTGAGAACACGTACCGCTTCTTCAGCTAAGCAGCAGCCAGAGCCCCTAGTGGCAGCTCCTACGAGGATTAGAGGACGAGGTCGAGGCCGTGCCAGAGGCCGAGGCAGGGGCAGGGCTCAACCAGAGCTCGAGCAGCAGCACCAGCGGCAGAGCCTCAGGTAGAGTTTGATGAGGAGGCTCCAGCACAGACCGTTCCAGCAGGGCCAGCTTAGGTTCCAGAGGGGTTCATCGCTACCCCGGTACTTCAGGATGCTTTGGTCCATCTAGTGGGCCTCATGGAGAGTGTGGCACAGACCGACACATTTCCTGTAGCACCAGCCGTCTCTCAGGCTGGGGAGGGGCACAGACTCCCGCTACCCACACTACGGAGAACATGGCTCCTCAGTTTTAGACTCCAGCAGGTCAGCCCATTAAGGTAGTTCCGCCTGGTGTTGCAGCATAGACCGGTGATGGATTGACTATGTCTTCTTAGGCTTTGTGGAGATTGGATAGGTTTACCAAGCTTTTCCAGGTTAACTATAGCGGTGCATCTTCAGAGGATCCCCAAGACTATCTAGACAGCTGTCACGAGGTGTTACGGAACATGGGGATAGTGGATTCCAATGGGGTCGACTTTGCTGCATTTTGTCTGTCGGGATTCGCCAAGAAATGGTGGAGGGATTATATGTTAACCAGACCAGCTGGGTAGCTCTTACTTGGGACCAGTTCTCTCAGTTATTTCTTGAGAAGTCCTTCCTATCACTCAGAGAGAGGACTATCGGAGGCAGTTCGAGCGTCTGCAGGAGGGTTCTATAATTGTCACTCAGCACGAGACTCGATTTGTGGATTTGGCCCGTCATGCTATTCTCCTGCTTCCTACCGAGAGAGAGAGGGTGAGGAGGTTTATTGAGGGACTTGCTCAGCCTATCAGATTGCAGATGGCTAAGGAGACTGGGAATGAGATATCCTTCCAGGATGCAGCCAATGTTGCCAGGCGAGTTGAGATGGTTTTAGCTCAAGGGAGTGATCAGGGGTCTGACAAGAGGTCGTGTCACTCTGGTGGATTCAGTGGGGCCTCATCTGGAGGTCGAGGTACTTTTGGTAGAGGCCATCCTCCCAGGCCGTTTCATTCAGCACTCCAGGCATCCCATGGTGCTTCAAGTGGTCGTGGTCCTCACATGCATTATTCGAATCAGCTAGCCTACAGTGCACCACCAGCTCCTATCATTGCACCTTCTATTTAAAGTTATTACCATTGTTAGCTAGTCCGTCCGAGCCAGTCTCAGTTTCCATAGCCACATTTTCAGGATGGATGTTTCGAGTATGGTGGCTATGGGCATATCAGGAGGACATGTACGAGATTATTGGGCATTCCGCCACAGTAACAGAGTTCTCGTGCCATGATTCCGGCGCCGGGTGCGCCACCGCTCGCTCAGCCAGCTAGAGGTAGGGGTCAGGGAGCAGAGGTAGAGGTCAGGCCGCTAGGAGTGGAGGTCAGGCCGTTAGAGGTGGAGGCCAGGCCGCTAGAGGTGGAGGCCAGCCAGTAGGAGGCCGTCCTAGAGATATGGTTCAGAATGGTGGGGCCTATCCCCAATGTTATGCTTTTCCAGCCAGGCCTGAGGCTAGTTATCCGATGCTATTATCACAGGTACTGTTTCAGTTTGCAGTAGAGATGCTTTAGTTCTATTTGATCCAGGGTCTACTTACTCCTATGTGTCATCTTACTTTGCTTCATATTTGGTTGTGCCCCATGATTCTCTGAGTGCCTCTGCATAAGTGTCCACACCTGTGGGGGATTCTATTATTGTAGATCATGTCTATCATTCATGTGTGGTTATTATTGGGGGTCTTGAGACTAGTGTAGATCTCCTACTTCTCGATATGGTCGATTTTGATGTCATTTTGGGGAAGGATTGGCTGTCACCTTATCATGCTATATTGGACTGTCACGCCAAGATAGTGACCTTAGCCTTGCTTGGGTTTCCACGATTAGAGTGGAGGGGGACTCCTGGTCATTCTACCAGTAGGATTATCTCTATATGAAGGCTCGGCGTATGGTCGAGAAGGGGTGTCTAACTTATTTGTCTTATGTCCGCGATTCTAGTGCGGAGGTTCCTTCCATGGATTCGGTACTAGTTGTTCGAGAGTTTCCAGAGGTATTTCCTGTAGACCTATGGGGGATGCCACCTGACAAGGATATTGACTTCTATATTGAATTGGCTCCGGGAACTCAGCCTATTTCTATTCCGCCATATCGTATGGCCCCGCCAGAGTTAAAAGAGTTGAAGGAGGAGTTGGAAGATTTGCTTGAGAAGGGATTTATTAGACCTAGTGTCTCACCTTGGGGTGTGCTCGTGTTGTTTGTAAAGAAGAAGGATGGTTCGATGAGGATGTGCATATATTACCAGCAGTTGAACAAAGTCAACATCAAGAACAAGTATCTATTGCCGAGGATTGACGACTTATTTGATCATCTCAGGGTGCCAATGTGTTTTCGAAGATCGATTTGAGGTCTGGCTACCATCAGTTGAGGATTCCTAAGATAGCTTTTCGGACTTGGTATGGGCATTATGAGTTTCTAGTGATGTCATTCAGGCTGACAAATGCCCCATCAACATTCATGGATTTGATGAACCGGGTGTTCAAGCCCTATGTGGATTCCTTTGTGATTGTTTTTATTGATGATATCTTGATCTACTCCCGCAGTCGAGAGGAGCATGAGCAGCATCTTTGGACCGTTCTTTAGACTCTGAGAGACAGCCAGTTATATGCTAAGTTTTCAAAATGCGAGTTTTTGTTGAGTTCAGTTCCTTTCTTGGGTCCGTTATATCATCAGAGGGTATTCAGGTGGATCCTAAGAAGATTGAGGCAGTCAAGAACTGGCCTAGACCCACTTCAGCCACAGAGATCCGTAGTTTCTTGGGATTGACAGGTTATTACCGTCGGTTTACGGAGGGGTTCTCATCTATAGCAGCCCTGTTGACCAGGTTGACCTAGATGGGTGCCCCGTTCAGATGGTCAGACGAGTGTGAGGCGAGCTTTCATAAGCTCAAGATAGCTTTGACTACGGTGCTGGTGTTGGTGTTTCCCACAGGTTCTGGGCCTTATACGGTATATTATGATGCATCTCGTATGGACTTGTGATGACCCAAAAGGTCATCACTTGTTTTAGAAGTAAATTCTGTGTTTTGAGGCCTTAAAACCTCCTTTTTTGTCTCATCTCAATTTGCGTGCGCAGTCCGGGCGTGTATTCGGAAAGCCATTATGTGAAATCTGTGAAAAATAATAAATTTTGCTTTTAAAACGAATTTAGGTTGACTTTGGTCAATATTTCTGGTAAACGGACCCGGACCCGTGATTTGACGGTCCTGGAGGGTCCGTAGGAAAATATGGGACTTGGGCTTATGCCCGGAATCGAATTCCGAGGTCCCAAGCCCGAGAAATGAATTTTTGAAGAAAATTGTTTAACTGAAATTGCTAGAGTTTTTGGAAATTTGAATGTAATTGAATGTGATGGTATCGGGCCCCTATTTTGATTCTGGAGCCCGGTACAGGTCTTATATGTGATTTAAGTTGAGCCTGTAAAATTTGGTAAGAAACGGACTTGAAATGACGTGAATCGGACCTTCGGTTGTTAAAAAGTTGAACTTAAGAGTTCATGAGATTTTTCTTTGATTTTGATGCTAAATTCATAGTTATTGTTGTTATTTTTATGATTTGATCGCACGAGCAAGTCCGTATGATATTTTTGGACTTGCGTGCATGTTTGTTTTGGAGCCCCAAGGGCTCGGGTGAGTTTTGGATAGGCCACAGAGTGAAATTTGGACTTAGGAAATTGCTGGTATGTTGCACGTCTGCAGGCTTTGCAATTGCGAAGCCTATCTCGCAAATGCGAAAGTTGACCTGGGCTGCCTTGGTTGCAAATGCGACGTATATATCGCAAATGCGATATCGCATTTGCGAAGGGTCCCTCACAAATGCGATATCGCATTTGAGAAGGGTCCCTCGCAAATGCGAAGGTGACCGGAATTGCACTTGGTCGCAAATGCAACAACATCATCGCAGTTGCGAAGTGGGCAGAATTTGAGGGGTTCGCAATTGCGAACCCTGGTCGCAATTGCGACATCAGAGACCAGTTAATTGAAACTTAGACGCATTTTCAGCCATTTTTACAACCTTTTCAAAACTTAAACACCTTTGGGCGATTTCTCAAAGACAACTACTTTTGCAAATCATTTGTAAGTCAATTCTAACTTATTTTTTTCAGTCTAATCCATCTTTTTACATGATTTCAACTCAAAATCAAGGGTTTTCATGGGGGGAAATTGGGTGTTTTGGGTAGAACTTAGGATTTTTGAATTTTGGGGATTTGGACCTCAATTTTGAGGTCCGATTTCAAAACAAATCATATATTTGAGTTCGTGGGTGAATGGGTAGTCGGGTTTTCGTTCGAACCTCGGGTTTTGACCATGTGGGCCCGGGGTCGAATTTTGACTTTTTGGAAAAACTTTAGAAAACCTATTTTCATGCATTAGAATTGATTCATTTAGCATTTATTGATATAGTTAAGTAACTTGTGGCTAGATACCAACGAATTGGTGGTGGAATCAAGAGGTAAAGTGGTAGTTGAGTCTTGAATTTTGTTCATGGCATCAAGGTAAGTGTTTGGTCTAACCTTAGCTTGAGGGATTAGGAGTTGAGTCCTATTTTCTATGTGTTAATTGTTGAGTACGACGTATAGGCATGGCGACGAGTATCTATACGTTGGTGTCAAGCATGCCCGTGAGTTTATACTATGATTTATGTGACTCCTTTTTGTACTGTTCATGCCTTATGTGATGATTTCTATTGTTGAACAAGGCTGGTGGAAGTAATATTGGTAATTGAAAATTGAAGAGCGTTGGCTCAAGTTGTAAAATAATTTGTGGAAGTATTATTGGCATTTAAGCATTAAAGAGCATTGGCTCAAGTTGTTAATTAAGTTGTGAAGTAAATGTCGAAAAGAGAAGAGGATTATGATATTGTCTCCCTTGCTGGGATGATATTGCTTTTGACATTGTTTCCCTTGCCGGGATATGATTGTTGTACTATTGTTCCATTGTCGGGATTTTATTTATTTCCTTGCCCTTATTGCTTGTCATTGTTGTTTGGGTGAGGGAGAGTGTTAAAGCACGAAGGGTGATGCCGTGCATTATATTGGTGAGAGAGAGTGTTAAAGCACGAAGGGTGATGCCGTGCATGATATTTGTGAGAGAGTGTTAATGCACGAAGGGTGATGCCGTGCCACATGATGTACCATTCCGTGCCTTTATATGAGTGATAATGCACGAAGGATCATTCCGTGCCATGATTATGTGAGGTAAAAGCACGAAGGGTGATGCCACGCCATTTATATCGATTTTATGGTGAGAACGAGAGTAAAAGCACAAAGGGTGATGCCGTGAACTTGTCTTTGATTTCTTGATTTTTAGTGATAATTGAGTTATGGTGTTCTTTACATTTAACTGTTGTTCGATTGTTACTTGTTGTTCCACGCAGCATGTTTCCCCCTTCCTATCTTTAATTGTAAAGTTTTTCTTTATTTTTCGCTGTACATGATTTAACTGCACAGGTTTATTTGGTAGTCTGGTCCTAGCCTCGTCACTACCTCGCCTAGGTTAGCCTAGGAACTTACCAGCACATGGGGTCGGTTGTGCTGATACTACATTCTGCACTCTTTTGTGCATATCCCGATGCTGTAGCTTTCGGACCGCAGTGAGGTTGCTGCTTCGAGTTCATCAGGCGACCCGAGGTAGTCCTGCGGGCGTCCACGGACCTTGGCATCTCCTTCTATCTTTTCATTCTGTTTCTTTCATGTATTCCAGAGACAGTGTTGTATTAATCTTTCAGACCTTTATTTATAGTATTCCTAGACAGTCTGTGAAATTGTGTCACTAGTTCTGGGTAGTCTATGTCTAAGAAATTGTATTGATAACATTTAAATGATTATAATTTGTTCTTCCGCTTATTTAATTCCGTTGATTATATAATGTTGATTCATAACTGTTAAAGGATTAAAAATGGGAAAAAGGTAAATAGTTGAAATAATTGGCTTGCTTAGCTTTCACTAGTAGGCGCCATCATGACTCCCGAGAGTGGGAAATCCGGGTCGTGACAAGTTGGTATCAAAGCTCTAGGTTACTTAGGTCTCACAATTCCCGGACAAGCTTAGTAGAGTCTGAGGGATCGGTACGGAGACGTCTGTATTTATCCCAGAGGTACAGAGTTAGGAAAAACTTCACATCTATTCTTTCTTGTCGTGCGGTTTGGTTTCTGAATGCTAATTGAATTTCTACTATGTTCTTTCGCAGATGGCGAGAACACGCGCTTCGTCATCCATTGATCAGTAGCCCGAGCCCCCAGTAGCAGCTCCCACAAGGGGCAGAGGGCGAGGCCGAGGCAGGGGCAGAGCTCAGCCCAGAGCAGCAGCACCAGCGGCAGAGCCTCAGGTTGAGTTTGATGATGAGGTTTCGGCCCAGGCAATTCCGGTGGGCCCAGCTCAGTTCCTAGAGGGGTTCGTTGCTACCCAGTACTCCAGGATACTCTGGTCCGTCTAGTGGGCCTTATGGAGAGTGTCACCCGGGCAGGCTTGCTTCCTGTAGCACCAGCCGTCTCTCAGGCTGGAGGAGGAGCCCAGACTCCTGCTACCCGCACTCCGGAGCAGATGGCTCCCCAGTTTCAGACTCCAGCAGCTCAGCCAGTTGGGGTAGTTCATCCTGGTATTGTGGCACAGACCGGAGAGGGGCCAGCTGTGTCTGCTGATGCCTTGTGGAGATTGGACAGGTTTACCAAGCTCTTCACTACCACTTTCAGCGGTGCATCTTCTAAGGATCCCCAGGATTCTTTAGACAGCTGTCATGAGGTTCTCAAAAACATGGGGATAGTGGAGACCAACGGGGTCGACTTTGCTGCTTTTCGCTTATCTGGATCCGCCAAGACTTGGTGGAGAGATTATTATTTGGCTAGACCAGTTGGGTCACCAGCTTTGACTTGGGATCAGTTTTCTCAGCTATTTCTGGAGAAGTTTCTTCCAATCACTCAGAGGGAGAGCTATCGGAGGCAGTTTGAGCGTCTCCAGCAGGGTTCTATGACCGTTACTCAGTACGAGACCAGGTTTATTGATTTGGCCCGTCATGCTCTTCTTATACTTCCCACTGAGAGAGAGAGAGAGGAGGTTCATTGAGGGACTCATTCAGCCTATTCGACTTCAGATGGCCAAGGATACGGGGAGCGAGATTTCTTTTCAGGATGCGGCCAATGTGGCCAGGAGGGTTGAGATGGTTTTATCACAGGGAGGTGTCAGGGTTATGACAAGAGGCCTCATCATTTAGGCAGATTCAGTGGTGCCTCGTCTGGAGGCAAGGATTCTTTTGGTAGAGGCCATCCTCATAGGCCTTTTCAGTCAGCACTTCAGGTTTCTCACGGTGCTTCAGGTGGCCGTGGTTCTCATATGCAGTATTCTGATCAACAATCCTACAGTGCACCACTAGCTCCTATCAGTGTACCGCCGCTCCAGAGTTTTCGGGGTGGTCATTCAGGTCGTCAGGGTCAGCAGTCCCAGCAGCCGAGGGCTTGTTATACTTGTGGCGATACGGGTCATATTGCTAGATTTTGACCTCGAGCATCGAGCAGCTCTCAGCATTAGGGTTCCCGTGCCACGGTTCAAGCACCGAGTGTTCCACAGCCCGCTCAGCCAGCTAGGGGTGGAGGTAGAGGTGCTAGAGGTGGAGGTAGAGGTATTAGAGGTAGAGGTCAGGCCGCTAGAGGTGGAGGCCAACCAGCAGCAGACCGTCCCAGAGATGTAGTTCAGAGTGGCGGGGCCCATCCTCATGTTATGCTCTTCCATCCAGGCCTGAGGCCGAGGCTTCCGATGCAGTTATCACAGGTACTGTTCTAGTTTGTAGTAGAGATGCATCGGTTCTATTTGATCCTGGATCTACATACTCCTATGTGTCATCTTATTTTGCACCGTATCTGGTCATGCCTAGTGATTTCTTGAGTGCTCTTGTATATGTGTCTACACCGGTGGGTGGTTCTATTGTGGTAGATCGTGTCCATCGTTCATGTATAGTTGTGATTGGGGGTCTTGAGACTAGAGTAGATTTGTTACTTTTGGATATGGTTGATTTTGATATCATATTGGGGATGGACTGGTTATCATCTTACCACGCTATCTTGGACTGTCATGCCAAGACTGTGACCTTAGCCTT
>NW_017672832.1:103834-129454 GCF_001879085.1 Nicotiana attenuata
TATCACTATGGACTTTGTTGTTGGACTCCCACGGACTCGGAGGAAGTTCGATGCAGTGTGGGTTATTGTTGATAGGCTGACCAAGTCAGCTCATTTCATTCCTGTGGCAATCTCCTATTCTTCTGAGAGGTTAGCTGAGATCTATATCCGGGAGATTGTTCGTCTTCATGGTGTGCCCGTGTCTATCATTTTTGATCGAGGTACGCAGTTTACCTCGCATTTCTGGCGGGCAGTTCAGCGTGAGTTGGGCACACGGGTTGAGTTGAGCACATCATTTCATCCTCAGACGAACGGGCAGTCCGAGCGTACTATTCAGATTTTGGAGGATATGCTCCGAGCTTGTGTTATTGATTTTGGAGGCTCGTGGGATCAGTTTTTGCCTTTAGCGGAGTTTGACTACAATAACAGTTACCAGTCGAGCATTCAGATGGCTCTTTATGAGGCTTTATATGGTAGGCGATGTCGGTCGCCGGTTAGGTGGTTTGAGCTGGGGGAGGCTTGGTTGTTGGTACAGATCTAGTACATGATGCCTTGGACAAGGTCAGGATCATTAAGGATAGGCTTCGTACAACTCAGTCCAGGCAAAAGAGTTATGCCGACCGTAAGGTTCATGATGTGGCATTCATGGTTGGTGAGCGAGTGTTGCTTCGGGTGTCGCCTATGAAGGGCGTGATGGGATTTGGTAAGAAGGGCAAGCTTAGCCCTAGGTTCATTGGACCGTTTGAGATTCTTGATCGAGTGGGAGAGGTGGCTTACAGACTTGGGTTGCCGCCAAGTTTATCAGCCGTGCATCCAGTGTTTCATGTGTCCATGCTTCGAAAGTATCACGGCGATCCATCCCACGTGTTAGATTTCAGCACTGTCCAGTTGGACAAGGACTTGTCCTATGAGGAGGAGCCGATAGCTATTCTAGATCGGCAGGTTCGTAGGTTGAGATCGAAGAGTTTCCCTTTTGTCCGTGTTCAGTGGAGAGGTCATCCTGCTGAGGCATCGACCTAGGAGTCCGAGTCCGATATGCGGAGCCGATATCCCCATCTTTTCTCCGACTCAGGTACTTCCTTCTTATGTATATTCGAGGACGAACGGTTGTTTTAGAGGTGGAGAATGTGATGACCCAAAAGGTCATCACTTGTTTTAGAAGTAAATTCTGTGTTTCGAGGCCTTAAAACCTCCTTTTTTGTCTCACCTCAAATTGCGTGCGCAGTCCGGGCGTGTATCCGGAAAGTCATTATGTGAAAATCTGTGAAAAATAATGAATTTTGCTTTTAAAATAAATTTAGATTGACTTTGGTCAGCATTTTGGGTAAACGGACTCGGACCCATGATTTGACGGTCCCGGAGGGTCCGTAGGAAAATATGGGACTTGGGCGTATGCCCGGAATCGAATTTCGAGGTCCCAAGCCCGAGAAATGAATTTTTGAAGAAAATTGTTTAACTGAAATTTCTAGAGTTTTTGGAAATTTGAATGTAATTGAATGTGATGGTATCAGGCCTGTATTTTGGTTCCGCAGCCCGGTACATGTCATATATGTGATTTAAGTTGAGCCTGTAAAATTTGGTAAGAAACGGACTTGAAATGACGTGAATCGGACCTTCGGTTGTTAAAAAGTTTAACTTAAGAGTTCATGAGACTTTTCTTTGATTTTGATGCTAAATTCATAGTTATTGATGTTATTTTGATGATTTGATCGCACGAGCAAGTCCGTATGATGTTTTTGGACTTGCGTGCATGTTTGGTTTGGAGCCCCGAAGGCTCGGGTGAGTTTTGGATAGGCCACGGAGTGAAATTTGGACTTAGGAAATTGCTGGTATGTTGCAGGTCTGCAGGTTTCGCAATTCTCGCAAATGCGAAATAGTATCGCAAATGCGAAAGTTGACCTGGGATGCCTTGGTCGCAAATGCGACGCATATATCGCAAATGCGATATCGCATTTGCGAAGGGTCCCTCGCAAATGCGAAGGTGACCGAAATTACACTTGATCGCAAAGGCGACAACATCATCGCATTTGCGAAGTGAGCAGTTTCTGAAGGGTTCGCAATTGCGAACCCTGGTCGCAATTGTGACATCAGAGACCAGTTAAGTGAAACATAGACGCATTTTCAGCCATTTTTACAACCCTTTCAAAACCTAAACACCTTTGGGCGATTTTTCAAAGACAACTACTCTTCCAAATCATTTGTAAGTCAATTCTAACTTATTTCTTTCAATCTAATCCATCTTTTTACATGATTTCAACTCAAAATCAAGGGTTTTCATGGGGGAAATTGGGTGTTTTGGGTAGAACTTAGGATTTTTGAATTTTGGGGATTTCGACCTCAATTTGAGGTCCGATTTAAAAACAAATCATATATTTGAGTTCGTGGGTGAATGGGTAGTCGGGTTTTGACCATGCGGGCCCGGAGTCGTTTTTTGACTTTTTGGGAAAAACTTTAGAAAACCTATTTTCATGCATTAGAATTGATTCATTTAGCATTTTCTTATATAGTTAAGTAACTTGTGGCTAGATACCAGCGAATTGGTGGTGGAATCAAGAGGTAAAGCGGTAGTTCAGTCTTGAATTGTGTTCGTCGCATCGAGGTAAGTGTTTGGTCTAACCTTAGCTTGAGGGATTATGAGTTGAGTCCTATTTGCTATGTGTTAATTGTTGAGCACGATGTATAGGCATGGGGACGAGTATCTATACGTTGGTAACAAGCATGCCCGTTAGTCTTTTACTATGATTAATGTGACTCCGTTTTGTATTGTTCATGGCTTATGTGATGATTTCTATTGTTGAACAAGGCTTGTGGAAGTCATATTGGTAATTGAAAATTAAAGAGCGTTGGCTCAAATTGTAAAATAATTTGTGGAAGTATTATTGGCAATTAAGCATTAAAGAGCACTGGCTCAAGTTGTGAAGTAAATGTGAAAAAGAGAAGAGGATTATGATATTGTCTCCTTTGCCGGGATGATATTGCTTTTGACATTATTTCCCTTGCCGGGATATGATGGTTGTTGTACTATTGTTCCTTTGCCGGGATTTTATTGTGATTTTATTTATTTCCTTGCCCTTATTGCTTGTGATTGTTGTTTGGGAGTGAGAGCCATTTATATCGATTTTGTGGTGAGAACGAGAGTAAAAGCACGAAGGGTGATGCCGTGCACTTGTCTTTGATTTCTTGATTTTTACTGATAATTGAGTTATGGTGTTCTTTACATTTAACTGTTGTTTTTGGTTGTTACTTTTTGTTCCCCGCAGCATGTTTCCCCCTTCCTATCTTTAATTGTAAAGTTTGCCTTTATTTTCCGCGTACATGATTTAACTGCACAGGTTTATTTGGTAGTTTGGTCCTAGCCTCGTCACTACCTCGCCGAGGTTAGGCTAGGCACTTACCAGCACATGGGGTCGGTTTTGCTGATACTACACTCTGCACTCTTTTGTGCAGATCCCGGTGCTGTAGCTTTCGAACCGCAGCGAGGTTGCTGCTTCCAGTTCATCTGGCGACCCGAGGTAGTCCTGCAGGCATCCGCGGTCCTTGGTGTCTCCTTCTATCTTTTCATTCTGTTTCTTTCATGTATTCCAGAGACAATGTTGTATTAATCTTTCAGACCTTTATTTGTAGTATTCCTAGATAGTCTGTGAAATTGTGACACCAGTTCTGGGTAGTCTATGTCTAAGAAATTGTATTGATAACATTTAAATGGTTATAATTTGTTCTTCCGCTTAGTTAATTCCGTTGATTATATAATGTTGATTCATAACTGTTAAAGGATTAAAAATGGGAAAAAGGTAAATAGTTAAAATAATTAGCTTGCCTAGCTTTTACTAGTAGGCGCCATCACGACTCCCGAGAGTGGGAAATTCGGATCGTGAAAGGAATTGGTGCGCTATTGATTCAGGGTGGCAAGGTTATTGCATATGCCTCACGGCAGCTAAAGGTTCACGAGAAAAATTATCCTGTTCATGACTTGGAGCTAGCAGCCATTGTTCACGCGCTGAAGATTTGGAGGCACTATCTATATGGCGTGTCGTGTGAGGTGTTCAGATCATAAGAGTTTGCAGTATTTGTTCAAGCAAAAGGAGCTCAATTTGAGGCAGAGGAGGTGGTTGGAGATATTGAAAGACTATGATATCACCATCTTGTATCATCCCGGGAAGGCCAATGTGGTGGCCGATGCTTTGAGTAGGAAGTCAACTAGTATGGGTAGCCTTTCGTACATCCCAGTCGGTGAGAGACCGCTTGCATTAGATGTTCAGGCCTTAGCCAATCAGTTTGTGAGGTTGGATGTTTATGAGCCCAGTCGTGTTTTAGCTTGCACAGTCGCTCGGTCTTCTTTGTTTGAGCGCATTAGGGAGCGGCAATATGATGACCCCTACTTTCTTGTCCTTAGGGACATAGTGCGGTACGGTGATGTCAAGCAAGTTACGGTTGGAGATGATGGAGTTTTGAGGATGCAGGGTCGTGTTTGTGTGTCTAATGTGGATGGGCTTCGTGAGTTGATTCTAGAGGAGGCTAACAGTTCCCGGTATTCTATTCACCCAGGCACCGCCAAGATGTATCAGGACTTGCGACAACATTATTGGTGGAGGAGGATGAAGAAGGATATTGTTGCATATATAGCTCAGTGTCTAAATTGTCAGCAAGTAATGCACGAGACTCAGAGACCTGGTGGTTTGCTTTAGAAGATAGAGATTCTTGAGTGGAAGTGGGAGCGTATCACTATGGATTTCTTTGTTGGACACCCACAGACTCAGAAGTTTGATGCAGTTTGGGTCATTGTGGATAGACTGACCAAGTCAGCGCATTTCATTCATGTGGCAGTTACCTATTCTTTAGAGCGATTGGCAGAGATTTATATCCGTGAGATCGTTCGTCTTCAATGTGTGCCCGTGTCTATCATTTGTGATCGAGGTATGCAGTTTACCTCGCACTTCTGGAGGGCAGTACAACATGAGTTGGGTACGCGGGTTGAGTTGAGCATAGCATTTTATCCTCAGACGGACGGACAGTCCGAGCACACTATTCAGATATTGGAGGATATGCTCCGCGCATGTGTTATAGACTTTGGAGGATCGTGGGATCAGTTCTTGCCCATTACAGAGTTCGCCTACAACAACAACTATCAATCGAGCATTCAGATGGCTCCTTGTAAGGCATTATATGGTAGACAGTGTCGGTTACCAGTTGGATGGTTTGAGCCGGGGGAGGCTCGGTTATTGGGTACAAATTTGGTATAGGATGCCTTGGATAAGGTTAAGATCATTCAGGATAGACTTGCTCAGCTCAGTCCAGGCAGAAGAGTTATCCCGACCGTAAGGTTCGTTATGTGGCATTTATGGTCGGAGAAAGAGTGTTGCTTCGGGTGTAGACATGTGATTTTTGACCCTCCCCAAGATTTTTTATATTTTAGCATGTAAATATTTAATTTAGGCTTAATATAGCTATTTCAACTCATTTTGACTCTTTTACTTTATTTTATTACAAGAAAAATGAAAATTACGAAAAATATTTTAGTTTATGTATTTTTCATAAAGTTTAAAAAAAATACAAAAATAGTACCTTATTTTTATCTTTATATAATTTCGAAAATACAAAAATAGTTTCATGTTTAGTTTAATTAATTAGGATTAGTTTTTGCATTGTGTAGTATTTTTATCTTATTTTAAAAGGAGTCAATTACGATATTGGATCACAATTTTAAGAGTTTTAGAGCCCAGTTCTTGGCCAAATTCGAATTAGTCCATTAAGCCTAGGGACCCTTCTAGACTCTTCTCTGGAACAAAAACAAATTAAAAAAAAACCCTACGGACTTAACACAAAAAGACCTAGGGACACAACAAAATACGCCCAAAAATTCTTCTTCTTCGCACCCCACCACCCCTGAAACCAAACGACCATAACCACCCTTCAGACCCCTCTAGAGACGAGCAGCTCACACCCAGTCATAAACAGAGGAGGAAGGGAACAGTAGCAGAAACAGGGAAACTAGCCGCCGCCTCTATTGTTGAAGATCGAATCGGACTGGATTTGGACGAGGTGGCCGGAAAAATTTCCGTTCGAGGTTCCGTTCGTCATCTATGGTCAAGTTCACACCTGCTACATCAATCTCGAGCTGCGAATTTGCTCCTCCTCAGTCTCTTAATTCACCGAATTCAAGTTGTAAGTTACGTGTTAATTATATTAAACTGCAGCTCTTTTATCTATCTTCAAATGCATGGAAATAAGGTTTCGGTTTCCGATTTGTCATAGTTATATGTGATTTATCGATTAATCTGCACTTTTATTTGTTTTCCATGTGATAATAGCTACAAACATATGATATTGTGAATCTGCTTTTGTATTCGCTAGTCAATTTTCTGACTATCTTTGTTATTGAATGTGGCCATTGATTGGAAGGGTAATATTATAAAATATAGCTTATTCAGTTCCTTCACATCTTTAACAATGTAATTGGAAAATATTTTGAAGTCTCTTTTGGGGTCCATTTTCTTTACTAGTTTTCTTTTTATTTATCCCTTTAATTCATAGGAGTAATGGTTTTCGGTACTGTTCATGCTTGTTATCTCCTAAGCATTTGGTTTTTCTTAAATTGCCATATTAGCTAATTATGAGTCATAACCGTATATATACGCGTAATTCGTCTCATATGAGGTTTTATAATTGCTGATTTTGACTTGTTGAAATTGGTTATTGGCGGTTTCCTTCTGAGAATAGTTAGATCGCATTTTAAACTATCGTGGTTGTGGACACGTTCGCGTGACATAATTACGATTCCTTAAGGATGGGTTGAGGTATGCTATATTAGCCAAAAGACATAGTTTATGGCCCTCAAAAGTTGAGTTTTGAATTTCCTTAAAATTAGAATCGAGGTGTGCCGTGCCAAATAAAATTTCAAAATTGCATGGCCCTCGCTTAATTAATATTTTTATCCTTAGAAATCGAGGCGCGCCATTTAGTTGAATTTTCCATGGCCCTCACAAAGTTGAAAGTGCGTAGTTGCTTTAGGCGCGCTATTTAAAAATTAACCTTCCTAAACTCGGGTGTGCATTTCATGTGACCCAAATCCAAATCTTAACAACGTTAAATAAAATGTGTCTCAGACTGCGGGTGCATTTCATGTGGCATGGTCCAAAGACGTATTTTAGATGACGTTGAATTCTTCCCGAAATATTAAAGCGGCTAAAAAGTAAAAATGCACATAGGTTTAAATTGTTTCTAAAAATCAGATAATTAAGCGGAATATAACAGTTGAGCGACCGTGCTAGAACCACGGAACTCGGGAATGCCTAACACCTTCTCCCGGGTTAACAGAATTCCTTACACGTATTTCTGGTTCGCGGGCTGTTTATCAGAGTCATTCTTTTCCTCGATTCGGGATTTAAACCGGTGACTTGGGACACCATAAATCTCCTAAGTAGCGACTCTGAATTCTTAATATAAATGAATCCCGTTTCGATTGTCCTTTAATTGAAAAAACTCCTTTATTATACCTCTTCCGGGGGGTGTAGTGAAAAAGGAGGTGTGACATCGGGTATCACCCATGAAGTGTGTAATGAGGTTTGGAGAGAAGGGAAAGTTAAGCCCTAGGTATATCGGGACTTTTGAGATTCTTGATCAAGTGGGAGAGGTGTCTTACAGACTTGCGTTGCCACCTGGTTTATCAGCAGTTCATCCAGTGTTTCATGTGTCAATGCTTCAGAAGTATCATGGCGATCCATCCACGTGTTAGACTTCAGCACTGTCCAGTTGGACAAGGATTTGACCTACGAGGAGGAGCCAGTAGCTAGTTTAGACCAGCAGGATCGTTAGTTGAGATTGAAGAATTATCCTTCAATTCGGGTGCGGTGGAGAGGTCAGCTTGTTGAGGCAGCTACCTGGGAGTCCGAGTCCGATATGGGGAGCAAATATTCCCACCTTTTCACCAGCTCAAGTACTTTTTAATGTCCGTTCAAGGACGAACGGTTGTTTTAGAGGTGGAGAATGTGATGACCCAAAAGGTCATCTTATGTTTTAGAACTCGATTCTGTGTTTCGAGGCCTTCAAAATCTCATTTTTACCCTGCTTGATTTACATGCACAGTCCGGGTATGTTTCCAGAAATCTTTTATGTTGAAAGTTGATGAAAATAATAATTTTTGCCTATAAAAGTTGATTTAGTTGACTTTGGTCAATATTTTGAGTAAACGGACCAAGACTCGTGTTTTGACAGTCCCGGTGTGTCCATATCGGAATATGGGACCTGGGCGTATGCCCGGTATCGAAATCTGAGGCCCTAGATCGATAAATGAATTTTGAGGAAAATTGGAAGTATGAAAATTAAATGGTTTTAAGAATTTGGTTAATGTTTGATCTCGTTGGTATCGGTCTGTATTTTGGTTTCAGAGCCCGGTACAGGTTCATTATGGTATTTATAGCTTGTCTGTGAAATTTGGTGAGAAACGGAGTTGATTTGACGTGATTCGGACGTCTGGTTGAGAAAATAGAAATTTTAAAGTGTTCTTGAGAATTTCATTTGATTTGGTGCTAAATTCGTAGTTCTAGGTGTTATTTTGGCGATTTGGTCGTGCGAGCAAGTTCGTATGATGATTTAAGACTTGTGTGCATGTTTGGTTTGGAGTCTCGAGGGCTCGGGTGAGTTTTGGATAGGCCACAGAGTGAAAATTTGACTTAGAGCATTGCTAGTTCTGCAATTTCTGTGGCTGGTGTCTGATCTCGCATTTGCGAGATCAGTGTTCGCATTTGCGATAACTCCCCATTCTGGAAGGCTCACAATTGTGAGCAAATTCTTGGCAGTTGCGAAGTGTACCTGGGCCAGCACTAGTTCGCATTTGTGCGGAGCCAGTGTTCGTATTTGCGGACAAATCTTTGAAATTGCAAAGTGGGAGCTGGGCAACCGTGATCGCAAATGCGATCAATTAGTCGCATTTGCGGAAGTATTAGAGTTCGCATTTGTGAACTATTTGTCGCAAATGCAATGATGACAGGAATGTGAAACCTTCGCATTTGCGGGGCTTGCATTTACGAACCCTATGTCTCAAATGCGACACCTGCAACAGATCAAAACTTAAGTTAGACGAGATTTTTCTCTCATTCATCAAATTTTCAAATCCTAGAATCCTAGAGGCGATTCTCCCAAGACCAATTCTTCCCCAAAACTTTGGTAAGTGATCCTAACCCACTTTCTTTCAATTTCCCATCACATTTCATGAATTTCCAACCAAAAATCTAGAATTTCCATGGTAAAATTGGGGATTTGGGTAGAATTAGGGACTTTTGGGAAATTGGGATTTAGACATCAAATTAGGGTCAGATTTCAAATCTAATCACATATCTGGGCTCGGGGATGAATGGATGAACTGATTTTGGTCCGAACCTCGAGTTTTAACCAAGCGGGCCCGGGTCGGTTTTTGACTTTTTGGGGAAAAGTTTGAGAAATCTAAATTTATGAATTGCAGTTGGTTCCTTTAGCAATAATTGATGCTATTGAGTTAATTGTGACTAGATACGAGTGGCTTGGAGGTGGATACTACAGAGAAAGCGCTAATTGAGAATTGAGTGGCCAACAGGGCGAGGTGAGTGTTGTGTCTAACTTTGACTCGAGGGATTAGGAACCCTTGACTTATTTGCTATATGAAATCCATGTGAGTGGTGAATAGGTGAGGTGACGGGTAACTATGCACTTCCAATTTATCTGTTTTGCCTATTTTCTTCCCGTTCTTCTTATATTATCTTTTTCCTGCCTTAATTGCTCATGCTTTACTTGTAATTCCATGTCTAGTTGCTACTTGTTAGACATTATATCTTTTGTTGAAAGTGTTAGTTCTTTTGTAGCTTCGTTGTCTCCTATGATTGTTTGAGCTAGTTAATGGTACTTTCAAGGCATATTATGGATTGGTCTCGCTGTGTAGTATTACTTGTGTAAAGTCTCGTAGTGTATAATCTTTCTAAATGCTTTGGTTTGAAGTTGAACCTTGTGAAGGGTTATGTGATTTGAATTGTGTAATTCCTGTACTTGCTGAGTAAATGATATCGATATGGTGGGATCGGGTTGCGCGCCGCAACATGTGTAATAAGGGTGGATTGTGGTGAGATAAGGGTGAACTATGATTGTGATTATTGTGATACGGTAGGATCGGGTTGCACACCGCAACAGGTTTAATAAGGGTGGATTGTGGTGAAATAAGGGTGAATAGTGATTGTGGTTATTGTGATATGGTGGGATCGGGTTGCAGGGCGCAACAATCTTTATGCTTATGTTTTCCTTTGACCATGTTAGCTGAACGGTAGTCTTAAACTGTAATTAAGGATTTGTTATAGTTGAGCACTAATGATATGTTTCGAGAACTGTATTCATTCCTTGCAAGTTACTGCTTTTTTTTATCCTGTTCTTCTTTCTGATTTTATTATATACTGTATACAGGTTATATTGTAAATCCCCCGCTGTAGCCTCGTCACTACCTTGTCGAGGTTAGGCTCGGCACCTACTAGTACATGGGGTCGGTTGTACTGATACTGCACTCTGCATCTTCCGTGCAGATTTTGGAGCAGGTAGTGGCTGATCGAGAGGTTGGTTGAAGATTTTACAACTAGGAGATCCAAAGTAGTCCTGCTGGCGTTCGCAGGCTCTGGCATCCCCTTCTATGCTCCTACATTTACTATTTTTATTTCCTTTCATAAACAGTTATATCTTCTTTCGAACATATATTTTTAGTAAATCTTAGTGCGTTCATGGATTGTGACACCGGATTCTGGGTAGTAATAGTAGTAGTATTGGTAATGGTATATAAACAAAGAGGCTATTTACTTGCTTCTGTTTTTATTTTTACTGGTTTAGCTTGTTTATTGTTAATCACTGAAATGTAAAAGATTTGGCTAGTTAAACCTTTAACGATGGCTTGCCTAGCAAGTGTGATGTTAGGTGCCATCACGGTCCCAATGGTGGGGATTCCGGGTCGTGACATCGCACTTGCGATGTTCTCTATTGCGAACAAGATCGATATCACAATTGCGACATCCACAGCTAGGTAAAAGAGGGGAAAAACGGGACTTATCTCATTTCTCACATTTTTTCAACCCTAAACACCCTAAAGGCAATTTTCTAAGAGGGTTTTCTACCCAAAAAATTGTTAAGCAACTTTAATCTATTTTTTTTGCAATTACCCATTACTTTCCAAGTGTTTTTCACATTAAATCTAAGATTTCCATTGTAGAAATTAAGGATTTGGGTAGAATAGGGAGATTGTGTAAAATTAGAATTTAGACCTGAAATTGAGGTCAGATTTCGAAACTAATCACATAATCGGGCTCGGGGTGAATGGGTAATTGAATTTTGGTCTGAATCTTGGGTTTTGACCAAGCAGGCCCGGGGTTAACTTTTGTTGACTTTTTGAGAAAAGTGTAAAGATCTTAGCTTTATGTATTGTAATTGATTTTCCTCACATTGTTTGTTGATATTAAGTCGATTTTTGTTAGATTCAGTTGGTTCGAAGGTGAATTTTAGAGAAAAAACCCTGATTGAGCTTTGATTTGCTTGCGGAACGAGGTAAGTATTGGGTCTAACCTTGATTTGAGGGAATTAGGAACCCTTGAATTATGTGTTATGTAAATTACATGTGTAGCGGTGTATATGTGATGTGAAGGGCATATATACGCGGTCAAAGTAATTGTCTCCATGCTTTCTCCGTATTTCATTAATTATCTTATTCCATGTCTTTACTGTTGCATGCTTTAAATTGCTTCCTATGCCTTAACTTGCTACTTGTCACTTATTATTCTCATATTAAAATATTCGTTTCTTTCATGCTTCTATGATTAATTGCTACTTGGCTTAATTGTCTTACTTGTACACTTTAACCGTCATATATTTCGCTTTCCTTGTTGCTTTGTATTAATTGTAGCATTCCTGGATTTGGTACGAGGTTCCTTTATGGCTTTGCTTTCATGATTCCTTAATTGTTGAGATTCTTGCTAATTAAGTTGTTGAATTGATTACATTTATTGATAGTAATAAAGGAGGATTGATAGTTATATGGTGGGATCGGGTTGCACACCACAACAGATTTTATATGTGAGTTTGATATAGTAAAATAAGGGAGAATTATGATATTTATTTTGATTATATGGTGGGATCGGGTTGCGTGCCACAACGATTTTGCATGTTATTCTTGATATTGATATGGTGAAATAAGGGAGGATTGTATTTGTACGGTGGGATCGGGTTGCGTGCCGCAATGGATTGTGTGTTTTGTATTCATTATTGCATTGTGTTATCTTTCATTGTTATCATAAGAGATTCCAAGGACTCATGTTTCTGGCTTTATTGATTTCGAGGATTGAGTTTATATTCATTAGTTAACTGCCTTACATTTCTTTGTGTTTTCTTTCTTGTTATTATTATTATTATTATTATTATTATTATTATTATTATACTACGTACAAATTATTGTAAGTGACCCGCCTTAGCCTCACTCACTACTTCGTCGAGGTTAGGCTCGTCATTACAGAGTACATGAGGTCGGTTGTACTCATACTACACTCTGCACTTCTTGTGCAAATTTTGGAGTCGGTCCTAGCGGCGGTTAGTAGATTGCTCGGATTGATTTCCTGATGGAGACTTGAGGTACATCTGCACGACGTTCGTAGCCCTGAAGTCACCTTCTACCTTATTCTAGCTGTTTATTTCATTTCAGACAGTTTTACTTTCATTCAGACCATTATTTGTATTATTCTAGTCGCTTGTGCACTTGTGACACCAGTTTTGGGATTGTATCTTGATATCCCTGTTGCTATGGTTTTCTCACTCTAATAAAATTTATTTAGTTTCTTGGTTATTATTTAATCTGAATTGTTAAAAATGGCTTAAAACTATTCTAACGTTGGCTTGCCTAGCAAGTGAAATATTAGGCGCCATCACTGTCCCGAGGGTGGGAATTCTAGGTTGTGACAAGTTGGTATCAAAGCACTAGGTTGCCTAGATCTCACGAGTCACGAACAAGATTAATAGAGTCTGGACGATCAATACAGAGACGTTTGTACTTATCTTCCAGAGTCTATGGAGTTTAGGAAAAGTTCCACTTCTTTCCTTCTCTATCGTGCGATTTTATCCTCATTGATGATTGAACCATTCTATTCTTGTTCTCTCGCAATTGGCGAGAACACGTACAACATTTGTAGCCGGACAAGAGCTAGAGCCCCCAGTGGCAGCTATGACCAGGGGTAGAGGTCGAGGCCGAGGTTGAGCCAGAGGCAGAGCTTAGCCTAGAGCTCGAGTAGCAGCACCCACTGTGGAGCCTCAGATTGATCACGAGGAGGAGGTTCCAGCTCAGACTGTACTCGTCGGACCAGCTTAGGTCCTAGAGGGGTTCATAGCCACTCTAGTGCTTCCGGACGCTCTAGTCCGATTGGTGGGCCTTATGGAGAGTGTAGCCCAGACCGGTGCATTCCTGGTGGCACCAGCCATCTCTCGGGCTGGGGGAGGAGCACAAACTCCTGCTACTCACACACTAGAGCGGGTGGCTCCCCAGTGTCAGATTCCAGCAACACGCTATTTGGGGTGGTTCAGCCGGTTGTTGTGGCACAGGCCGGTGATAGGCCCGCTATGTCTATTGAGGATTTGTTGAGGTTAGATAAGTTTATCAAACTCTTTTCTGTTCATTACAGTGGTGCACCTTCTTAGGACCCACATGATTATCTAGACTGCTTCCACGAGGTGTTGCGTGTTACACCCCATATTTTTGTACGTATGAGTGCGTCGTAAAACAATTGATGTAAGCTCTGAAATAAGATCACTTTTTAAAGTACATAGTAAGTTAATCATGTTACCTTGGAGGTTACAAATCTTTAAGATCATGAACAAGTACCAAGAGGGTTGGAAATCTTTGAAGCTAAACGAAAAATAAGTTTCATCGAAAGTCGATATGTTTGGAATGTTATAACATACACTTTGGGGTGAGACTAGGGTTCTTAACATGATAAGGAGGTTATATTATGAGTTATTTGAGTCGTATAATAGTTGTGTGTTACGTTTTGAAGTCAAGCGAATTGTGGAACAAAAGTTGGCAATGGTCATCACAAGTTACATTCATAATGTGCTGAAAATTAGGTCAAATGTAGCAGAGCTTTTCTCCTAATATACTTGGAATTACAGTATGATCAATATATCAAATTGAATATCTACGAGTCTACTTTCTAACTCATTAAACCGTTCGTCGATATGACATTGGAGTAGAGAGATATTCGTATTTTTGCGAGACCGCGCAAGTAGCTCCGAATGGAGCCCACTTAGGCGGTGGTCGACCTACTTCACTATAAAAACGATTTGGACGACCTTTATTTCTCAATTTTCGACCCAACTTCGTCCCTACCCTCTCCTAACCCTCCTAAACAAATACCATAAGGGTTTGAAGTGATTACACCATATTTCAACATTAAAAGTTAGTTCTAGTGAAGAACATCACCTCTCTGAGGTTTTGTTTTCATTAGGGATAATTGTGGGCTTTGTTTGGCTGAAATTTCAAGTTGTTGCTACTAGCTAAGGTGTATAACAACCTACTAATTTTTCTTGAGCTTGCTTGTATGTTGGTTAAGTTGTTAGGATGATAAACTACAAGATAATACTTAGATTAGCTTGAGATGTTGTTGTTCTTGATGGATTGATTTGAAAGTTGCTCTTATGGACTTTAAGTGGCTGGAAATTATGGAAAATAAGTTGGTTATGATATATTTTGTATGATTATGTTGGTTTACATGTCAATCTTGTTGAGAAAACCGGTAACTAGATAAGAAATGGCTATAAAGCACTTGGAAGTTATCCACAGTGACAATATCATGTGTTAGGCTATTTCGGGTAACTTTGAAATTGAGTACAAGGTTTGAAATCCTTTAAAAGGTATGGGTTATTATACTGGATACATTACTAAGCTCAAGAATGAATGGTAATAGGGTTGAAGGGTGCCAAAGGGATTCAATCCGAGCTTGCCGCTCGTCGTGATATATTGATGACTTGTTAATAAAATATGTTGTACCCTATTGTTGATGTTTTTCTTATTGTATTGACTTGGTTATTGTTGTTGGTATATGGCATTGGAGGAGGCCCTTGTTACATGGGAAATGCTCCCAAATTTACATAAATGAGCTACTAGTTTAAGTTGCGGACTTAGCCTTTACTCATCGCTGATTTTGAATCTCCTTATGCTATATGGTAGATTAAAGTTGAGTTGTTTGAAGAATTTCTTGGAAGGTATTAGGGACTCAAAGGATTTAAGGAATGTTAAGGCTATCCCTTCTTTCCTTTTGGCATGATCCATATGATACAAACGAAATGAGCAAATGCGGAAGTTTCACAAATGACTCTATTCTTAGAAGTACTAGGGGTGACTATGCTCTTGATTCCCCATGTGTCCTACTATTATATCGTCTGTTCATGGGTCTCAGAAAATACGTAAGTTGATAAAGTTTATTTCATGATATTAACCAAAGGCATATTGATCTTATGACATCTCGAGAGATCTTATTGACTTACTTCTTATGCATTGCATTAATATATACATGTACGTTGACCCATGAAAAGATGGTATGGGAAAAGGTTACAACGTTATATACGCACCACCAGCTGATCAACTGGTATACATTGATGATTTCGCCCAGAGAGGCCGAGATGATATGATGGGATGCCCTCGGAGGCTTGATGATGTTTAGTACGCATATACCTATGCATGATTGACATTTATACGCATATGCATGACATTATAAATGTTTCATGATTCGAAGAGCTATTTGGACATACAAGTTGAGTTCTTTACTCCATGTTTCTTTAATGTCTTTTATATACTGCTTTATGCCTTACATACTCGGTACTTTATTTGTACTAACGTCCCTTTTGCCTGGGGACGCTGCATTTCATGCCCGCAGGTCTCGATAGACAGGTTGATAGTCTTCCTAGTAGGCTATCAGCTCAGCGGAAGGTGTTGGCGCACTCTACTTGCTCCGAAGTTGCTTATTTGGTCAGTATGCTTTGGACATGGAATGATTGGTATGGAGGGGCCCTGTCCCAACCTTTATGAAGTTTATGTACTCTTAGAGGCTTATAGACAGAGGACATGTATATGGATACTTGTATGGCCTTGTCAGCCTATGGTTTGAGTGTACAAATTATCATGTCGGCCTTATAGGTCCGTATGCAAAATGTATAAGTTTGTATATCATGTAGGGTCGTTCTACATCAAGTATCCTCTTATGTTTTATTCTGGTTATCTGATGATGGCCCTTCAGGCCCACTTACCCATGATGGCATGATAAGAAAGATATGTTACGTTGGTACTCGGTTGAGTAAGGCACCGGGTGCCCGTCGTGGCCCTGCGGTTTGGCTCGTGAGATGCGGAACATGGGTTAGTAGAGACCAATGTGGTTGATTTTGCTGTGTTTCAGATGACTGGTTCCGCCAAGAGATGGTGGAGAGATTATGTGTTGACTAGACCAGTTGATTCGCTTGCACTTACCCGAAATCAGTTTTTACACCTATTTCTAGAGAAGTTCATCCCTGTCACTCTAAGAGAGGATTACCATAGGCAGTTTGAGCGTATTCAGTAGGGTAGTATGGATGTTACCCAATACGAGACTCGATTTATGGACCTAGCTCGTCATGCTATTATCTTGCTTCCTACTGAGAGGGAGAGAGTGAGGAGATTCATTGATGGACCCAATTTCACTATCATGCTACAGATGGCCAACGAGACTGGAAATGATATTACTTTCCAGAGGACTGTAGTGTCACGACCCCAAAATGGACCCGATCGTGATGGCGCCTGTGAGGCCCCGTAAAATTTTTTGGCTCAAAACCTAGTATCTTGTGGTGTCGACTCCGAATATGCCATTCTGTGGCCCAGAATGCGGTCGCAGATCTAGTATGCGGACCGCATTCCTACCGCAGAGTGAAACAGAAGAGTTGTCAAAATTAATGCTGAAAATGCGGTCTATTATGCGATCGCATAACCAATATGCGGACCGCATAATCATCGCATAAGTTCCTCAAGGATTTTTGAAGGTCAGTTCTGCGGTGCACAATGCGACCGCATAACGGGAATGCGGATCGCATTCCTGTCGCAGACCCGAACAGACTCCTCAGAGTTTTGGGGGTACTTCTGCGGTCCAATCTGCGGACCGCATTTTGGTTCTGCGATCGCAGAATGCGACCGCAGATCTTGCTCGGGCTTCTATTTTTCTAAATTTTAAAACCCGACCCCTTTGAAATAAAACACCCATCCTCCTCATTCTTTGACGATCTTCTGCACAAAATAAGAGAGAGGAAGAGAGGGTCTTGAGAGAGAAAGTCATCTTCTCCAAAATTTGATTCTTCAAAACTATTCGGGCCGGGAAATTACAAGCTTATCTTCATCCCCCTTTTCTTGCAGGTAAAATCCCTAACCCTTTTCATTGAATTTCAGGTTTAAACTAGGGGGGGGGGAGTCTCATGCATTGGTTCTTGAAAATAATGGTTGAACTCATACCTGCATGCCTTTCTATAACCTAAAATCTAGTAGGAGTAGTTGGGTGGGAGCAAAGACTTGTACAAAGAAAGGGGCTGATAACCTAGATAAGTTTGAGAAGCATTTGTGAACCCCAATTCTAAGTTATGTGTATTAAATTGTGCACTAGATTGACGTTGCTAGATTATTTGGTGAATTGGAAATAGAAGTTAAAAGGGAATTCGGTTCCAGGTATGTATGGCTAACTTTGATCTTTGTAAAATCACCTTGCTTGGTGTTCAATATTTGGTACGTGTTGTCTACGTGGGTTATTTGTGAAGTTAAACTCTTGCCAGTAATATGTGTTTACTTGTGTGAACCATTTGTGAATTCATGTAAATATTGTGCCTTAAACGTTGTTGGTTAAGACGTCCGATATGATTGTGCAAGTAAATGTCAATAAACCAAGTTGTGATTACGAATGTGTTATGTGGTAAGAACTGTGGAATAAATGATGGAAAGGAATCGAGATTGGTGAAATTGAGATAACTGTGGTAACATCCTTAGTGGCTAGTTGTGGAAAATTATTGTTGTGATTTAAATGGTACAACGGGCTGTTGAAAAAGATGGAAATGGCATTGATAGTCATATAAACCCTGTGTGAGTTGTGTTGTTGTTCCTTGAGATGTGTTGTCGTTGTTATTGGGATTTGTTGTTGTTGTTCCTGAAACTTTTTGTTGTTCTCCTTGTAAATTGTCATTGCTGTGGTATTGTTTGTGAATTGTGATTGCTCGGTGGGATCGGGTTGCGCGCCGCAACACGAAGTAATAAGGTGTGGGTTATGGTGATAAGGGTGGCCGAGGTAATAAGGGTGGCCGAGGTAATAAGGGTGGAAAGTGATCGAAATCACTATTGAAATGAAATTATGAACAAATTGTGAAATTATTGATGTGGAAATGTGGAAGGGGAAAACAGGAGAGATTGTAAACTTGTTTGGCTTGATTGTTCCTCCTTTGTGTATTTGATTGTTATTTCTATTACGATTACATACTTGCTTATAAATTGTGAAATTATTGATGTGGAAGTGTGGAAGAGGAAGCATGAGAGATTGTATAATTGTTAGGCTTAGTTGTTCCTCTTTGTTGATTTGATTGTTTTTCTTATTACTCCTACATACTTGTTTATGGTTCGAGTTTACTTGGAGCAAGGTTTGTTCATACATACCAGTACAATTTAAATGTACTGACGTCCCTTTTGCCGGGGGCGCTACATTCGTGTTATGATTGTAGGTGGATCCGTAGCAGGTACTCCAGTCCACAGATCGTAGCTCCCCTTCGTCCTCCATCAGCTTTTTGGTGAGCCCCTTTCCTCTCGGGGCCCTGTGTGGCTCATGCCGCTTGTTTCCGGAGTTTTATTTTGATTTTTTGTGTAAGGTATAGCCGGAGCCTTGTTACCGGCAAATAGTATATTATCCTGTTGTACTTTTAGAGGCTCCGTGGACAGTAGATGTGGGTTAAGAACTTGTGTAAATCTATGTTCATATGTTGGGCAAAGAATTTGTAATTTCATTAACTATTATGTACGTATATATGTTTTGCAAAAAGGTATTCTAAGTTAATTATATGGATAATTCTTGGAATATTGAGTAAGGAAAACATGGGGTAACACGTGGGTTAGGAAAGGCACCCAGGTCCGCTTGACTGAAGCTACCCGATCGGGCGCCGGTCATGTCCCTCGAATTTGGGGCGTGACAACGCCTATCGCAAAACTAGGACAGCCGACACAAACCCCAAACTAATCAGCAATTCATTATAAGACATTTTAAGTCAATAATTAACCAGAAATACCATAATATAAGTCGAGGTAAACAATGCGGAAAACAAAAACACAGCCTGATATCGGGGTGTCACCAGTCATGAGCAACTACAACTCATCTAGTAAATAAGGAAAAGACAACATAGTCTGATAAAAATGCTAATACAAGACTAAATGAGATAGGAAGGAGAAGCACTGGGCTACGAACGCCAAACAACTACCTAGTCAACTCCGAGGATCAACTGGTAAGCAATATCAACACTCACTATCGCGACCCAAAGCTCCTGGATCTGCACTCAAGGTGCAGGGAGTAATGTGAGTACGCCAACTCAGTAAGTAATAAAAGTAAAGGTAGCTGAGCAGTAAGAAAGCACGCAAACCACAACATAGTGCTACAGTAGAACAATATAATTCCAGAACAATGCAGTAAAGCAGTATAACTCGTAAAACATCTCAGTTCAGTAAAATCCTTTTAAAAACACCTTTCAATGGCTTCAAAGGAGTGATGAAAAATAGTAAGTAAAAGTATAGAAACGTAAAACGGCCCCTCGGGCAAAACATGTACCATAACCGCCCCTCGGGCAAAATATCAATAGAACCAGCCCCTCGGGCTATCTCACAATCACTGGTATCAGCCCCTCGGGCAATAACATGAAATCACAACAGCCCCTCGGGCAATATCACATCTGACACTGGGTACCAACGCTCACTGGGGGTGTACAGACTCCGGGAGGGGCTCCTTACAGCCCAAGCGCTATCACAAGCCACCTCGTGGCATAACAAATCAGGCTCTCGGCCTCATAACAACAAGCCAACTCATGGAATAGATCAATCAGGCCCTCGGCCTCACAATATATCACATCACAATATCCTCACAACATAGGCCCTCGGCCTCACTCAATCAGATCTCGCTCAAGCCCCTCGGGCTGACAGTAAAACAAGTACTCGGCTCAAAATCATTTATGAAATCAAAAGGAGTGAACAAAACCGAGTTATGAAAACAGTAAGAACATAGCATGATCGAGTGTAAACATTAAACCAAAATAGTGAGGAAAAACAATAGTAAAAGCTCCTAAGGGTCCAAACAATCGGCACAAGGCCCAGACACGGCATTTAGCCCCAAACACAATAATATTTTTCAAAATATAACAATATCAAATAGTTTTCAAGTAAAATACGTGACTTAATAGTCGTACGGGACGGACCAAGTCGCAATCCCCAACGGTGAACGACCCAACGCTCGTCACCTAGCGTGTGCGTCACCTCAAAATAGCACAACGAAGTGAAATCCGAGGTTTCATACCCTCAGGACAACATTTACAATCATTACTTACCTCAGTCCGGTCCAAACTTTAGCCCGCGATGCCTTTGCCTCTCGAATCCACCTCCAAATGCCTCGAATCTAACCAAATTCAATTCATAACCATCAATATACGCTAAAGGAGTGAAACCCATGCGAAATTAATCAAATTACAACACAAATCCCGAAATTGACCAAACCCGACCACCGAGCCCACATCTCGGAATCCGAAAAAATTAACATCAATGGAATCCTTATCTCCCACGAGTTCGTTGATAATAGGTGAATTTGACTATAATCACGCACCAAATAATCACCTTCTTGTGAACTTTTAATGTGGAAAAATGACAACAAAATTCTCTTATTAGTGCTTTTCATGATTTGCAGGTGATATAGGTGTAAGGAAGGCTAAGGAGCGGTTTTGGAGTCAACTATTGATGAAAAAAGGCCAATTATTGAATTTCCCAAGTATCCCATTCAAAACAGGCCAAAATTTTCGGGTACAAGTTCCACCGCGGTTCTACCGCGACCGCGGTGAAACCGCGGTGGAAGGCAGTTTCTGAAAGTTGAAGATTTCGCGAGGGCGTTTGGCCGCGGTTCTACCGCGACCACGGTAGAACCGCGGTGGGCACAGTAAACTTCAGGGACTTAAGTGTAAAACACGGGATTTTTAGACCTAAACCCTATTTAAAACACTAGACTTCGCCCAAGAGAGGCATGTATTGATTTTTTAGGTTTCTTAGCAAGGAAAACAATTGTGAGCAAGTACTCTAAACATCTTTCTTCCTTTCTTTTGATTTTTATGATGAATTCAAGCGTAGTTTATTCTCCCATATCTATGAGTAGCTAAATTCCTTGTCTAAGGCTTTGATGGAACCTATTGGGTAATGAACTTCTTGTTTATGTGAATACAAATTGCTAGTTTAATCTTTATTTGTTCAACTTCGTGTTCGTTGTAGTTAATTGACAGGATCCTCAATTAGCTGTACCTATTTAGTGTGCATAACTTGGAAAAGAGTGCATATTTAGGGTATTGTTGAACAACACCACTCCTAGATTATTAGAGGAATCTATAATTGCGGGTTTAAANTTCTTTTTATGCTGGTTTCAATGACATAACATGCATGAGGAATCTTCAGCCAAGTCTTAAAAGTCAATCTAACTCTGAAATAATAATCCAAGAAATAGAGTGTGATGATGAAACGAAATATGATGAGGATGAGGCATTTGAGAAGATTAGTAAAGAGCATAATCATTTCGAAGAAAAACCCAAGCGTAATTTGAATGAAACTGAAGCAATCAATTTAGGAGATCCAGATAATGTTAGAGAAACCAAGATAAGTGTCCATCTTGAACCACAAATTAGGGAAGAAATAATCAAAGCTTTGTTTGAATATAAGGACATTTTTGCATGGTCGTATGATGACATGCCAGGCTTGAGTACCGATTTGGTGGTCCACAAATTGCCAACTGATCCAGCTTTCCCTCCCGTCAAGCAGAAATTAAGGAAGTTCAAGACCGACATGAGTGTGAAAATCAAAGAAGAAGTCACAAAGCAGCTTGATGCGAAGGTCATTTGGGTCTAACGGTATCCTACGTGGTTAGCTAATGTTGTGCCTGTGCCAAAGAAAGATAGAAAGACCAGAGTATGTGTTGATTACCGTGACCTCAACAAAGCAAGTCCGAAGGATAACTTCCCATTGCCGAATATCCACATTTTGATTGATAATTATGCCAAGCATGAGATTGGATCTTTTGTGGATTGCTATGCGGGGTATCATCAGATCTTAATGGATGAGGAAGATGCGGAAAAGACAGTATTCATCATGCCATGGGGAACATATTGCTATCGGGTCATGCCATTCAGTTTGAAAAATGCCGGGGCAACTTACATGAGGGCAATGACCACCATATTTCATGACATGATACACAAGAAAATTGAGGTTTATGTGGATGATGTGATCATAAAACCCAGGAAGCAGTCTGACCACGTCAGAGACTTAAGGAAGTTTTTCCAGAGGCTCCGTAGGTACAATCTTAAGCTCAATCCTGCAAAGTGCGCATTTGGTGTGCCATCTGGGAAACTGTTGGGGTTCATAGTCAGTCGGCGGGGCATCGAGCTGGATCCATCAAAAATCAAAGCTATCTAGGAATTACCACCGCCAAAGAACAAGACTGAGGTGATGATTCTGTTAGGGAGGCTGAATTACATTAGCAGGTTTATTGCTCAACCGACGACAACTTGTGAGCCCATCTTCAAGTTGCTAAAGAAGGATCCTGCGGTCAAATGGACCGATCAGTGTGTGAGGCCCCGTAAAAATTTTTGGCTCAAAACCTAGTATCATGTGGTGTCGACTCCGAATATGTGTTGCGGTTCGGTCCCTTGGTATTGATCTAAGCTTGTAAAAATCAAAAGAATCAATTTTTCCAGAAAATGCCATTCTGCGGCCCAGAATGCGGTCGCAGATCCAGTATGCGGACCGCATTCCTACCACAGAGTGAAACAGAAGATTTGTCAAAATTAATGTTGAAAATGCGGTCTATTATGCGATCGCATAACCAATATGCAGACCGCATAATCGTCGCATAAGTTCCTCAAGGATTTGTGAAGGTCAGTTCTGCGGTGCACAATGCGACCGCATAACAGGAATGCGGACCGCATTCCTGTCGCAGACCCGAACAGACTCCTCAGAGTTTTGGGGGAACTTCTGCGGTCCAATCTGCGGATCGCATTACGGTTCTGCGATCGCAGAATGCGACCGCAGATCTTGCTCGGGCTTCTATTTTTCTAAATTTTAAAACCCGACCCCTTTGAAATAAAACACCCACCCCCCTCATTCTTTAACGATCTTCTGCACAAAATAAGAGAGAGGAAAGAGAGGATCTTGAGAGAGAAAGTCATCTTCTCCAAAATTTGGCTCTTCAAAACTATCCGGGCCGGGAAATTTCAAGCTTATCTTCATCCCTCTTTTCTTGCAGGTAAAATCCCTAACCCTTTTCATTGAATTTCAGGTTTAAACTGGGGGGGGGGGGGAGTCTCATGCATTGGATCTTGAAAATAATGGTTGAACTCATACATGCTTGTCTTTCTATAACCTAAAATCTAGTAGGAGTAGTTGGGTGGGAGCAAAGACTTATACAAAGAAGGGGCTGATAACCTAGATAAGTTTGAGAAGCATTTGTGAATCCCAATTCTAAGTTATGTGTATTAAATTGTGCACTAGATTGACGATGCTAGATTATTTGGTGAATCGGAAATAGAAGTTAAAAGAGAATTCGGCTCCAGGTATGTATGGCTAACTTTGATCTTTGTAAAATCACCTTGCTTGGTGTTCAATATTTGGTACGTGTTGTCTACGTGGGTTATTTGTGAAGTTAAACTCTTGCTAGTAATATGTGTTTACTTGTGTGAACCATTTGTGAATTCATGTAAATATTGTGCCTTAAACGTTGTTGGTTAAGACGTCCGATATGATTGTGCAAGTAAATGGCAATAAACCAAGTTGTGATTGCGGATGTTTTATGTGGTAAGAACTGTGGAATAAATGATGAAAAGGAATCGAGATTGCTGAAAATTGAGATAACTGTGGTAACATCCTTTGTGGCTAGTTGTGGAAAATCATTGTTGTGATTTAAATGGTACAACGGGCTGTTGAAAAAGATGGAAATGGCATTGATAGTCATATAAACCCTGCGTGAGCTGTGTTGTTGTTCTTTGAGATGTGTTGTCGTTGTTATTGGGGTTTGTTGTTGTTGTTCCTGAAACTTGTTGTTGTTCTCCTTGTAAATTGTCATAGCTATGGTATTGTTTGTGAATTGTGATTGCTCGGTTGGATGGGGTTGCGCGCCGCAACACGAAGTAATAAGGTGTGGGTTGTGGTGATAAGGGTGGCCGAGGTAATAAGGGTGGAAAGTGATCGAAATCACTATTGAAATGAAATTATGAACAAATTGTGAAATTATTGATGTGGAAATGTGGAAGGGGAAAACAGGAGAGATTGTAAACTTGTTTGGCTTGATTGTTCCTCCTTTGTGTATTTGATTGTTATTTCTATTACGATTACATACTTGCTTATAAATTGTGAAATTATTGATGTGGAAGAGTGGAAGAGGAAGCAGGAGAGATTGTATACTTGTTCGGCTTAGTTGTTCCTCTTTGTTGATTTGATTGTTGTTCTTATTACTGCTACATACTTGTTTATAGTTCGAGTTTACTTGGAGCAAGGTTTGTTCATACATACCAGTACAATTCAAATGTGCTGACGTCCCTTTTGTCGGGGGCGCTACATTCGTGTTATGATTGTAGGTGGATCCGTAGCAGGTACTCCAGTCCACCGATCGTAGCTCCCCTTTGTCCTCCATCAGCTTTTTGGTGAGCCCCTTTCCTCTTGGGGCCCTGCGTGGCTCAGGCCGCTTGTTTCCGGAGTTTTATTTTGATTTTTTGTGTAAGGTATAGCCGGAGCCTTGTTACCGGCAAATACTATATTATCCTGTTGTACTTTTAGAGGCTCCGTGGACAGTAGATGTGGGTTAAGAACTTGTGTAAATCTATGTTCATGTGTTGGGCAAAGAATTTGTAATTTCATTAACTATTATGTACGTATATATGTGTTGCAAAAAGGTGTTCTAAGTTAATTATATGGCTAATTCTTGGAATATTGAGTAAGGAAAACATGGGGTAACACGTGGGTTAGAAAAGGCACCCAGGTCCGCTTGACTGGGGCTACCCGGTCGGGCGCCGGTCATGTCCCTCGAATTTGGGGCGTGACACCACATTGCGACCATTTTTGTGGTTGCGGATCAATTATTCGGACTACATAATGATTCTGCGATCACAAAATCTGCCACGGGATCGCATTTTGCCAGTCTTTGGTAATTTGATCATAACTTTGTGTATGAATGTCCAAATGACGAATGGTTTGAAGCGTTAGAAACTAGACTTGAAGATCTTTCACTTGATAGGTTGTTCATCACATAAAACCTTTTATATATATATATATATATATATATATATATATATATATATATATATATATATATATATATATATATATATATATAT
>NW_017672832.1:129470-160647 GCF_001879085.1 Nicotiana attenuata
TATATATATATATATGCTCGTCCAAAGTGTGGACTTGTGCGAACTCATTTGGAATTTTAGCTTATTGTGTAATTTTCTAACTTGACTTAGACTTAGGCTTCTCATTAGACCCCACATTACTTATTATATGACTTATACACTTATTTACCATATCCAATTGATGTCCATCATGTTAATAGCACATAAAATATTATAATTAGCCCACCTGGCACCTCGAAATCCTAAATTACTTAGCGAAATTTTCCAGGGCCTTACATTTGTACAAAACACTCAGCCCTAAAACAAATTATCCAGCACAATCCAGCACTTGACAAAGCATGTCGCAGATCTTATCTGATCACTGGAGAAGGATGTTCCTGCCACACATCTAGGCGGCAGAAAGGATTCAGGATGTTTAGATGGCCAAGAATTCTAGATGGAAAATCAAGGTCCAAGAGACGTACAAAATATTTCAGACGTAGGAGGCCAGGAAATCTTCACAAGAGAAACAGATGCTTTATTTGCCATAATATTGGATATTTCGCGAAAAACTATTCCCAATCAAGAAGATCTGTCAAACTCCTTGAAGAGATTGAAGATTACACTGGCATACATCTCGGAAAAGAGGAGGACCTTGAATCCATATTCTCTGTGGATGATGAACCTAGTGAAGAAACTTTGTTCTCTCTTGATATCTATGAAGATCAAGGAAATGATCACTACCAAATTTCAGAACCAGCGATCGAAGCTCGAGCAGAGATCAACGCTCTCGTAGTCGTTCCTCAAGTAGAACTCAAAGTCTATTCATCCAAATAGGATAAATCAACTTGAGTTATTGCTTTCATCGACACTTGAGATGCTTCCTTACTCATAAATCATGTTGTCCACCCTGAAGATCAATGGGTGCCGCATTTTAAGGATTTCAACACTGTATCAAATTGAATCTTGACCACAACTGTGATTACAAATCACCCGGTCACAATTGAGTTCTTTCCAGGATTGAAGTACAAAACCATGCTGATAGGGTCTGATGCACCAGGAAAAGATCTTATTGTTGGATTCGACATTTACAGACAACTTAGAGATCAACTCCAGAAAAAGGCTAACAGGATAGCTTTTAAAAAGCAGTTCAAACCTTATTCTGAGATTCCAAGGCTATTCCAAATCACCAACAACGAACAAATCAAAAATACTGAGCAAAATCTCATTGAACATTCATGTGCTAAATCCCACAATGATTTCATGAAGAAATGGAAAAGCCCGTTATGGAAAAACGAAGAGTTTTTTATCAAGCTCCCTTTAAAGAAGAATGAAAACCATCAATCCAACAAAAGCCAGCCATTCAGGCATGAATCCGGACCATCTTCAGCTTGCAAAGAAAGAATGTGAAGAACTTTTGGAATTTGATCTAATAGAGCCATCGGATTCACAATGGGCATGCGAAGCATTTTATGTCAACAAAAGAGCTGAGCAGATTAGAGGAAAACTCAGGTTAGTCATTAACTACCAGCCACTTAACCATTTCCTCCAAGATAATAAGTTCCCTATCCCAAACAAACTCACTCTTTTCTCCCACTTAGCCAAGGCTTGTTGCGGCCAAACGCACACGCAAGTATACGCGATCGTCAAGTAATAAAGTGACTAAAAGTCGGATGTCGAACCTACGAGGACTTGTGATTAACTATTAAATAAATTAGACTATCCTAATTATCTAAACAAGAATTAAACCTAGAAATATTTGATTCTAAACTAACTAAAATAAAGAAAATAAATAATGAACTCTGAACAAAAGGATAGCAGATTTGTTATGTTATCAATGCAAGGAAAACGATCTAGGTTCATGGGCTATCTAACATTCCTATTGTATTCTTCAATTGAATTGACTAACTAATTTATCTAGTTTATTGGTTAACAGGGTTAATATTGCTCATAAGAATCTGTCGAGTTCTTACTCGCCTATTCCAGCTAACCTAACGCCTATATGTCTATGGAGTTAGAATCAACAAGAACGCATTTATAATTCATGTAAATCAACCAAGAAAGGCAATTAGGTAAATGTCTATCCTAACCGCGAATCCATTCCCCGATGTCCAGGTTCAAGAACTTGCTCAACTCAATCCTATATGCAATCTAGAATTCCCACTTCCGAGTTCAATTCTTGATTCGTAGATAATATTCAATTGGTGATCAAGCAATCAAATAATTAAGTGCGGGATTAAATAAATAAACTAATACAAGAAATCAAGAAATCAAAATCAATATTCGAATAACAATATTCATAAAAGAACCACAACACTAGAACGTGAAGTTTAGCTCCACATAGACATGGTAGCCAAACAACAAATCATATAAAGAAACATAAAAATTACTAGGTTTGGTGGAAGAAAGATGGAACTTGATGAATTTCGACCTCCACGGTGGCTCTGTGCTCTCCCTTCGTCAAAAGTTGGTCTAAAAAACGTTCTCTCCCTCCAAAATAGGTTTAGGTTGGCTTTTTATGAGTTGGGGGTGTCTTGGGGTCGAAATAACCGAGTCCCGGTCGAAATAGGACATGTTCACGTTTTGAGCGTCCAGGGTAGCGTGGGGCGCTGGCACTGGCACTCAATTTTTTAGCATTCTGTTTTGAGAGCCACAGGTAGCGCCCCACGCTGCCTTTGGCCCTCAAATGTGCACTTTTGCCTTTTCTTCCCATTTTCACTCCAATTCGCTCGCTTTCGACCCAAATCGCATCCGAATGATTCCTACACATAGAAATACCATAAATTAGCACAAATCATTATATTATACATCCGTAATCTACTAGACATGAGCACAATGTGAGGAAATATACATCAAAATATGCATACATTAAGCCAAACATCAACACTCCACACTTAAACGTTGCTCGTCCTCGAGTCAACAAATAACTCTATCTTTGAGCACTCTACCTATTTAATACCTTTGAAGCACACTATACTAATGACTATGGTTGGTAGCAATAATTAAACCTTAGCATACGTACTCACACACACTTCTATTTACTCATGCCATACTTCAAAAATATTCACAACAAAGACAGCATGCTCATAACAATCCTAGCCTCAAAAACCAACTCAATGTTACAATGCACTCATGGCTTGAACATCCAATATCATAGAGAGAAGTCTAATAACGTTACCTATCCCTCGTGAGACCATGTGCCCTCACAACAAGAACAGAGAGCAAGTTCAATCCACACATTCGAATCTCATGATCAAATATATTTTAATGACTCACATATCTCAAAGAAAATCACTCACTCTCACAAAGAAGTCACATGCATGCAATTGGTACCATAGGCTTGCACTTAATGTAAATCTGTACCAATGTAGGATCGCTCGATCTAAAACCAATTAGACTTTTCATGGTTGTGATGTGGGCTAAGGGACGGGAAGGATATATTTTAGGAATAGTGACTCAACCTCTTAAGCACATTAATACATCACATGATAACTTAAGCGCAAATTCCTCAATCCACTTCAATTTCACAAACAAGATCACCCACAAAAATGTTCCCTTCTTCTTTAATCACTATCGTCATTTACACTCCACTAGCAAAAACAAGATATTTATTCAACTACATTTTTTCTTTCTCCTTTTTTTTCAGTTTTTTTTTCTTTTTCAATTTCCACTAGTGGCGTATTCTTTTACAAAAACAAGTGCACCTTTCTTTATTTCATTGGTTCCACTCCAAAGCCACCCCACACTTAGTCCCTTCATACTTCTTTTAGCGCTCATTTTCTATTAAAGTGCTTTAAGAGGTAAAAGGATCAAAAATATCAATTAAGAACAAAAAGGATATAGGCTTGTAATGTGGGTTCCAAATAAAAGTCTATAGGCTCAAAAGATTTAACTAGGGATAGATTTTATTTGTGATAAGCAATTAAGCTCAAAAAGATCAAAGAAAGCCTAAAATCATTTCTCAAATCGAGCATCACCTAAAATTTCGCTTCAACTCACATACCGGGCAAGTTCTAGACTCAATTACAATACATAGACTACACAAAACATCACCACACATGGCACATGACTCACTAAGGACGGTTCCATTCCGACTCTCAACTAATGCAACTATTCACAAAGCCACCAGATATTAAGCATTAAGCGCAAAGTTAACACAAGTCAAGAAAACGAGAAATAGTCGTCACAATACATGTTATCCAATCTATAAAGGCATCAAGATTAATATCAAAATATAGGAAAGATACTACACATGCCAAAGCCTAAATATGTTACTATCAAACAAGTCAAGGCGCCTAGGAATCTCATCTTTCATCCTCCATTTATTCCCTAAATTTTATCTACTCTAAAAGAAAAAACTACCAGATTCAAATTACATCCCATGGAAAAGAACCGATGCACAAAGAAAAAATACGGGGGTTATTGATACAAAAAACACAAAGACATGTTTTTGTGTTTTTCTATTTTAATTTTTTTTTTGTTTTGTTTAGATTTCATTGCCCTCAAGAAAAGTGTCCACAAAATCCATTGTCGGGAAAAGTCCAAATTTTCTACTTTTTTTTTTCAATTTTCGTTTTGTTTTTCAAATAATTTTTTTTCTTTACATAAAAACTTCTACACTAAGAAAGAATACTACAACTAACCTAGGATAGCACGGAAAATCATCCAAACAATCTCCTCACCCCACACTTAAAAGTGTGCAGTGTCCTCAATGCACTCTATAAATAACAAGAGGGTAAAAAAAAGAGACTCCCTGGTAGGCCAAAGGCCGAAGCATTAGCAGCTCACGGGATACTCAGACTTCTCCCAGGTATGATCCTTTGTGCGGGCACCCCACACTTAGGTCCAACCACATGGCTCACTTTTGCACACTTCCTATGGCTTTGCTCCCTATGCTCAAAATCCTACAAAATAAAACAACACTACAAAAATAATACAATAAGAAAAAAAAAATCAAAAATAAAAGAAAGCAGTAATGTTGGGTTGCCTCCCAAGAAGCACCTAATTTAACGTCGTGGCACGACGTGAACCACTTTTTCCTCCACCTCGAACTTATGAATTGTACCCCTAACACGGCATCCAGTCTGCGGCTATGCTCCAGTGGTGGGGCTACAATGATAACCGGGCCAAGTAATAACTTTTTCACTCTGCACTTCTTGGCTTTTAGATAAGGAATGTAATTTTTGCTTTTTGGCACAAAAAATTCAAGAATATAGGCATTCTCATCCTCACTCTTTGACCCCCTCATTGGCTCAGATGGCTCGATTACTATCTTACTATCTAAACACAATGTGAAAAAATGATTGGAATGAGGTCTAATGCGCCCTAACTCATGAATTTTACTACTATTTGCATCCCCATATTTACACACACTCAAGTCTCCCAAAGTAATGTTATCTACACCCTCATATGACTCTAGATCACTCTTCTCAACATTGGCATCCTCAAGAAAAACACGTTCTAATGATTGGTATTCTCGTTTTAGCTCATCAATTTGGTCTAGAAGATTTTTCTCTGCTTCACACAACTCATCATTAAATTGTTGGGCGTTACACGCATCAACCTTCGCACTCAAATTTGCATCTAAGTTATGCACAACCAAGCTAAAATTATCAATTTTATGTGCAAGATCATCTCTCTCCTTAGACCAATCATTCACCAACGTTGTTAGAAGACAACGTCGTTCCTCATATTCCCTTAATCGTGAATATTTTTCCCAATACCAACCCTTACTCCCATATTCAAATTCAGACCTCCCAGAGTTCAGGTCATGACAAGCCCAAAAAGACGGGCCATAAAAATCTTCCGTCAACCAAGCATCTTCATCAATAACCTTACCTCCGGATATTTCATCCCCAGATATCATGTTGAGAGAACTATGAACACACTAAGAGAAAAATCAAATTGTTATAAAAATAAAAATATATACAAAACAAAATGGATAAAATTAAAAGCCTAATCTAGAAAAACAGCTAATTTCTAAGTCCCCGGCAACTGCGCCAAAAACTTGTTGCGGCCAAATGCACACGCAAGTATACGCAGTCGTCATGTAATAAAGTGACTAAAAGTCGGATGTCGAACCCATGAGGACTTGTGATTAACTATTAACTAAATTAGACTATCCTAGTTATCTAAATAAGAATTAAACCGAGAAATATTTGATTCTAAACTAACTAAAATAAAGAAAATAAATAATGAACTCTGAACAAAAGGATAGCAGATTTTTTATGTTATCAATGCGAGAAAAACGATCTAGGGTCATGGGCTATCTAACACTCCTATTGTATTCTTCAATTGAATTAACTAACTAATTTATCTAGTTTATTGCTTAACATGGTTAATATTGCTCATAAGAATCTGTCGAGTTCTTACTCGCCTATTCATGCTAACCTAACGCCTATATGTCTATGGAGTTAGAATCAACAAGAACGCATTTATATTTCCTGTAAATCAACCAAGCAAGGCAATTTGGTATATGTCTATCCTAACCGTGAATCCATTCCCCGATGTCCAGGTTCAAGAACTTGCTCAACTAAATCCTATATGCAACCTAGAATTCCCACTTTCGAGCTCAATTCTGGATTCGTAGATAATATTCAATTGGTGATCAAGCAATCAAATAATTAAGTGCAGGATTAAATAAATAAACTAATACGAGAAATCAAGAAATCAAAATCAATATTCATGAAAGAACCACAACCCTAGAACGTGAAGTTTAGCTCTACATAGACATGGTAGCCAAACAACAAATCATGCAAAGAAACATAAAAATTACTAAGTTTGGTGGAAGAAAGATGGAACTTGATGAATTCTGGCCTCCACGGTGGCTCTGTGCTCTCCCTTCGTCAAAAGTTGGTCTAAAAAACGTTCTCTCCCTCCAAAATAGGTTTAGGTTGGCTTTTATATGAGTTGGGGGTGTCTTGGGGTCGAAATAACCGAGTCCCGATCGAAATAGGACATGTTCACATTTTGAGTGTCCAGGGCAGCGTGGGGCGCTGGCCCTGGCGCTCAATTTTTTAGCATTCTGTTTTGAGCGCCACAGGTAGCGCCTCACGCTGCCTGTGGCCCTCAAATGTGCACTTTTGCCTTTTCTTCCCATTTTCGCTGCAATTCGCGCGCTTTCGCCCCAAATCATATCCGAATGATTCCTACACATAGAAATACCATAAATTAGCACAAATCATTATATTATACATCCGTAATCTACTAGACATGAGCACAATGTGAGGCAATATACATCAAAATATGCATACATTAAGCCAAACATCAAGGCCAAATATTTTTCCTAGTTTGATTTGAAATCTGGATTTTGGCAATTAGGAATCCACCCTGAAGAAAGACCCAAAATGGGATTTTGCATCACCGATCATCACTTCCAATGGAAAGTCATGCCCTTCGGGTTGAAAACTGCACCCTCCTTGTTCCAAAAAGCCATGATAAAAATATTCCAACCCATCCTCCATACCTCTTTAGTTTACATTGATGACATCCTGCTATTTAGTGATACATTGAAGGAACATGTCAACTTGCTTCATCAGTTTGAAGCATTGATAACACATTATAGGATCATGCTTTCAGCAAAAAAGATGGTTCTTACCCAAAAGGAGATTGATTTTCTTGTAATGCATTTTGTCCAAGGTGCATACAGTCTAGGACCACATATATGTCAAGGACTACTCAAATTTCCAGATACCAGTCTCACAATAAAACAGATCCAATAGTTCTTCGGTATAGTAAATTATGTGAGAGATATCATCCCAAATATCTCTACATACATTTCTCCACTCACAGAGATGCTCAAGAATAATGCTCCATCATGGGGAAAGAAGCAAGATGAAGCAGTCAGGGAGATAAAGGAGATTTCTCAAAATGTCAAGTCCCTCTATATCCCTTTAGACGGTAAGAAGATATTGCAAACTGATGCCAGTAATGAATATTAGAGTGCCGTTCTATTTGAAGAAAAAGATGGCCAGAGAAAAATATGCGGATATGCCAGCGGAAAATTCAAAGAGGGGACCAACATTTGTAACGCACAAAACTGAGGAGCGCGACCGGCGCTCAACCGAGTAAACCCGACTGAGCAAGCCTATTAGATTTCATTCTACCCACACTTGTCTTTGAATAAAAAGGAAACGTACACCATTAATCAAATTCTATAAATATATCATTAACGACTTCCATTTCATTTCAATTAGCAACTTCGTTCATAATTTCAAAATATTACAAGTTTTATACATCTTTGCATAATATCAATATTTCTAAGTTAATTCCAATACCCAACACCAACCACAACCTGTCTACGGAGCCTCTAAATACAACTGAAGAGAAATATGGAAATGCCGGCAACAAGGCTCCGCCTATACCTCAAAATAAAAGTACATGACGAACAAATGATACAGGACCCTGAAATGAAGTGGGGCTCACCAAGTCGGCTGAAAAGAAGATGCGCCACTAGCTGTGACTAACATTGTCTGCTATGGAACCACCTACATCCATTTAAAGATGTAGCGCCCCCGGCAAAAGGGACGTTAGTACTGTCGAATAGTACTAGTATGAATAGCTAAAAGACCCCTTTCAAAATAGAATGCCAATGTAAGGAAAGACAACCATATAAATAACAAGTAACAATAAGTGATACCCAAAGGCCAAGTTAAACATAAAAATTTTCCAATATACGAAAGTTCATATGGTGAAAATGATACTCGGGATATGAAGACAATATTATTATTGGATAGAAGATATTTAATACCGATTCACCACAATTCACAATACTACTGATCACAATACCATTGTTCATAATATGCACATCATAACCAACTCCCAATTTAAATCACAATTTCTATGCCAATATATACATATACATATTCCACTGTGAATCTTAGCACGGAGTTCGATCGCGACCCGACCGGCTAGGTCATCTCCTTTGGAGACATTAATATTATTACATCATCATCCACAATACCACCACTTTCTTGCGCGGAGTCCGATCACGACCCGATTGGCTAGGTTGCCTCATTTGAGACATGTATCTCAATTACAATTTCATTCTCACTTTCCGGTTTCAATATCAGCACAGTACCACTATGTGTGCGGCATGGCGTCCGATCTCGGCCCGATCGGCTAGGCCGTCTTACCAAGACGTTTTTCCTCTTCCATCAATCATTTCATTTCAAGTTTATATCACACATATCAATTCATCGGCACTTGGGGCCACAATCATTACATCATACATGGCACTTGGCCGCATTTCATAATTTGACTTCTTTCCACATATTTCACATCACTATCAATTTCAACAACAACCCATTCAATTCAAGATGTCAAATACACATGAGAGGAAACATGAATCATGGGCATATAGAGTATTTCAGAAATCATACACCTCAAGTTCATTAGCAATGGAACTTTAAACACAAAGGATTCTTCCCAAAGGAGGGGACACACCAAACCACAATAGAGACACACATCAAAGTCATAAACAAGCAATTATAACAATTATTCTTGAATTACTCCTTTCCAATCATGAGAATATACAATTTCAACATCAGAGTATGTAACAACTCGGATCACATTAGAGGTACTTATAAGGCAAATCATTATCTCGAGCAGCCACTTATGGGCATAAATTGAGTACAAGGCCTTTAGGCCACTTTATTTTTGAAGTCATTTACGGAAAGTAAAGTCACGGCTCATTTCATAATTTGTTCACATTTTCTCATGTCATAGGCATCACCAGGCACAATTATAACTCAAGTTCTCGGCACGTTGGCCACACTCATTTTCCGAAATTCATTTCAAACATCTTTATAGATTACCACATACTAGACACAATCAATCAAATACATTAGGTACACATAAGAGCAATTAGGAGTATCAACCCTATCGAGTTTCCTCACACAATTTGGTATACTAGTCTTTATTTGAAACACGACTCAAAGTCGTAACATTTTAATACGCAACTCATACTTAGAATATATATATATATATATATATATATATATATATATATATATATATATATATATATATATATATATATATATATATATATATATATAAGGCTCATTTCGAAATAGTCATATTTATGGGTAATAACCCGGAATATAAGATTTATGAACTTTGAGCCAACCATACTTGAACTTATGAAAACATTTATGGAATTCGATTCTAAGAGAGAAAGTTTAGCCAACATACCTTGTTTAAGCTTTCCTTAAGTTACTACAATGTTCCGGAAATTCTAGCAATCCCAATCTACTTTGAGACATAACAAAATAGAACACAAATTAGGAAGATATTCATGGTTTTAGCTCATTTGAGCATTTTATCAAACACNATGGTTTTTAGCTCATTTGAGCATTTTATCAAACACTAGTTGTGCATCTTGATTTCTAAGCTCTTCTACAAGATTTCCTTCATTACCCAACCCAATCTTTACTTATTTGTGTTCAACAATCTTCCCACAAATCTAATTTGTTCATGCATGTATACATAATACTATTACACCCAAGAATCATACCTCAATAACCCATCTTATACCCAAAACTCGAAATCAAAGTCTAGTGTATAGAACCTTACCTCTTAGATGAAGATCTTGTGATTGGTTTCCTTGATTCTTGAAGATTGATGAAAGATTGAATGGTTATAATGTTAGGCTTCCTCCTTCTCTCTCTAAAGTGCTCTTACCTCTCTCTAGATTTAGTATAAAATAGCCCCAAATGAAGCCCCCAAGCCTATATATCAAAATGGGGTCGGGTTATGAAAATAGGAAAATTAACCCTCCGAACTCGGGTCTGCGGTCGCATAATGGACCGCACAAAATGTATGCGGATCGCATAATGCATCGCAAAACTGGTGCCCAGAACTGGGCTACACTGGTCCATTTTGCGACCATTTTTGCGGTCGCAGATCAATTATGCGGACCGTATAATGATTTTGCGATCGTAGAATCTGCCACAGGATCGCATTTTGCCAGCCTTTGGTAATTTGATCATAACTTTGTGTAGAAATATCCAAATGACACACGGTTTAAAGTGTTAGAAACAAGACTCGAAGACCTTTCATTTGATAGGTTGTTCGTCACATAAAACCTTATATATATTGAGATATGATCGTTCAAAGTGTTGACTTGTGCGGACTCATTTGGAATCTTAGCCTATTATGTAATTTTCAATTTTAACTTAGACTTAGGCCTTTCCTTGGACCCCAAATTACTTATTATATGACTTATACATTCATTTACCATATCCAATTGATATACATCATTTTTATAGCACATAAAATATTATAATAGCCTACCTAGCACCACGATATCTTAAATTACTTAGTAAAATTTTCCGGGGCCTTACATTCTCCCCCGCTTAGGATCATTCATCCTCGAATGAGAGGTAGAGTCCGCCCCAAGCACCTAACATAACATATCTCTTTTCTAACCTACCTCAAGTCCCTAAATTTTGACTGACTCCCAAATTTTTTTTTGAAACTTCGGCAGAGTCTCGTTTGTAACTAGGCCTATCCACCTGCCAGAGAACTACCAAAACCATCCTAACAACACATCCAAAACTCGACAAAGCACCACAACGTATATATCCATAACACTAATCTCAGCATTACAAGCACTAAATTATCATAATGATACCTGAAAATGGACTGCACATTTTTAAATCATAACACCTATAAAGTACCTTTCAAATCAAAACCGATTGTTATACAACCAAGCGGAAATATTTTCTTTCCATGACACTTTCAGCCTTCAAGGTGGCCTCCTCGACTTACAGGCTTTGCCATAACACATTCACGGAAACAACCCCAACCTCCAAACTTATCTAACAAGGATGACGACTGGATACCTCGCATAAGCTAACTATCCATTAACTTCACCTTCAATAATTTCCACCGGAATGATACACAAAGGATCTCCAACTACCTTCTTAGACATAGACATGTGAAAACACAAAATATATGGGGAACAACTATGGGAAAACTTCATACTCCTAGTGCGACCTAATGTTAAATGCACTTATGTAACCTTCGTTATCAACTCACATAACATCTTCAGGGGAAAATATTGAGAATAACTTGTTCACCTTCCTAAACTCTAAATCTCTATGCGGACACCCACGCTAAACCTTTGATGATCTTCAACAATTACTCTAAGATGTGCTATCATAAACTAACCATAAAAATTACCTATCGAATATATGTGATCACACGGGGATGCTTCCTCTTTGACATGTTTGAACCTTCAATACCCAATAGATTTAATACAATGAGGAGCAACGGAGTTCAAGATCGGGCTGGAATTATTCTGGAATCCATTAATGTGCTGAGCAGAGTATTTCAGGAGGTTATATACTAAGAGACACGAAGATTACTACTAACAATACTGACATGGTTAATCATTGTAATGACATCGGTTATTAGAAAAACGAGGCATAAGGGTAACTAGTACATTGGCAATAGGAATCATTAAGGAGGAATATTCAAGTACGTGACCCTGTCGTCTCCTGGAGTGTAGGGAAAATCATTTTATCAAGAATGAGAATACTCTGGCACCTTGAATGCGACATGGGTTTCAAAATACAAGAAGTTGAATTACACTCCTAACGTTAACTGACACAAGGAATCTATGCCACAAGCCCATGAGGATGAAAAGAAGTTGAACACTTATGAGATTATCATATTTCAAATAGCTTAACCCTTCCTGATAATTGATCCTATATGAGAGAACTAAAGATACGACAACTTGTCTTCCAAATCAATATGCGATATGTGCAAAAATCTGAAGCCATCTAATCTCAACCTTTCACGAATGAAACCACATAGCTAGGACATCTTAATATTGGGATGAAGTCATGTATTGGTTAGAGGGATTTTAATGGTTAATGTTACGCCCCGCAGTATTACGTCAATGTACCCTCTGCAGTAATATATTACGATGATGTTACGTCCTACAGTATTACATTACGGTGATGTTACGCTTTGCAGTATTAAGTTACGACGATGTTGCACCCTGAAGTATTGTACGTTAAATTTGTCGTAAGGTAATTGACATCGGTCCAAGTAAAATATTATTTGGAGATTATAAGGATTATGCTATTTCACAAGTGATTAATAAATTCGTGAAGGTGAAAGGGGGAGCAAGTCAAAGAAAATAAATTTTGTCCAAATTTGGCATTTTGGGATAAAATACGGCCCGAGCTAAAATACTCGATATTTATGGACTAGTACCAAACAAGGTACCACCTGCCATGATAGTAAGGAATATAAAGTGTATAAAAAGTGAGTATCATTTTATGTAATTTGAGATAATTCTTTATTATGCGGGTATTTGATTAATTACCGGGTAGCGGGATATAACCTTAATTAATTAATTAATTAACTATGGTATAAGATTAAATCTCCAAATAAAAAACGTGTCAACAACATATGATATCAGCTAAGTGACTCAAAACCCAAATGGATAAGGTGGCAATATTAACGTTGCATGGATATGATTAAAATTGGGGTTCAGCATTAAGAACCAAGGCTACTATGGATAAACAAGGAAAATGATTTTCTATTATTACACTTAGCCATCTTCTTCTAAACTGGTGAAAAAAGGTTTAGTGAAATGTAAATAAAAGGATACTAATCAATAACAGTGGCTAGCCATGAGATTGTAGTTTTTGATAAGAAGCTTATACAAGATGTATGATATATTAGTTGAATTACTAGTGGCATCACTTACGAAAACTTGGAGGCTGAGACTAAAGAATGAATGCAATCACCTACCAAAGTTTTAGATCACCAACTGGACCAACAGTCCAGTTTAATAAGATGTTGCTTCTGTCTGGTTTCGAGGTCTTCATCGACAAGTGAACAATTACAAATTAAGAAGTTTTATCAGTTGATCATGCAGTTTGTGAAACCGAGAAGCTTATATATTAGTGGAATTACATGAATCACTGTTAATTGGTGGTGAGGTTTAATGGGATTGACGAATTATTTTATGTCTGAGAAATAAGTAACAAGTTTGAGATGGTACTGAGGATATTTTTCTCCCAAGCTCTCACGTAAATGTGCTGCAACGTCCAAGTAAGTTATTGTGTTGGCATTGCAGTGCAAAGTGAATCGGGTATTACTTCTTAGTGATGTAAATTAACATGAAGCTATCAAGAATGCAACCCAAGTTTGATCCAATGTGTATGACCATCAACGAGTTCGTATAAGCATTGGAGGTTAGATGTTTACCCGAAGGATTTACTACTCGTAGTCATCCAAAGATGGATTTGAGGTATGTTAAGGCACTGCCTTCCTTCTTTTGGCATGATCTAATGTGAAATGAATACGCTATTTCATAATGAATCTACTCCTAGCAACTAAGGTTGTCCATGTTGTTCTTTCCGTACAAAGTTATTCTAAGAAAGTATGTATGATCCGTAAGTCCTAGTGAAGTTCATATTGAGGGTATGTATGTCCATAATGTTCTTACATCACTCCGAAAGGTTTAGAACGTGATCCCATGAGTCGAGCATGCATTATATATATGTATCTATTTTACTCTACCGAGCCGCGCTATAGTCGGCCGGGTACGGCACCTATTGTGCAACCACTGATCAGTTGGGTTTACTGAGCTCCACGTGGCCGGGTATGATTCTACCGAGCCTTATGATGGCCGGGTACGTTTTTACCGAGTCCTCTTTGAGGCCGGGTACGATATGATGATGATGATTCCCGCAGAGGCGTATGTTTTTAAAAGTTTATGTATATATATGTATTATGCATTTCATGATAGTAGCCTAGAGGCACTCAGATGTTACAGGTTATATCTTTTCTATCTCTCTTTACATTACTGTTCTTGTTTATGCTTTCCTACCTTACATACTCGGTACTTTATTTGTATTGACGTCTTTGCCTGGGGACGCTGCGTTTCATGCCCGCAGGTCCCGATAGACAGGTCGAGAGCCCTCCAAATAGGTTATCAGCTCAGCGGAAGATGTTGGTGCGCTCCATTTGCTTCGGAGTTGCTCGTTTGGTTAGTATTATTTAGACGTGTATTGTTTGGTATGGCGGGACTCTGTCCCGACCTTTATGACATTTATGTACTCTTAGAGGCTTGTAGACATATGTCGTGTACGTGAAATATTGTACGGCCTTGTCGGCCTATGTCTTGTTTTATAAATAATTATGTTGGTCTATTAGGCCCGTATGTCACGTCTATATGATAATATAATAAGAAAGATACGTTACGTTGGTACTCGGTTGAGTAAGGTATCGGGTGCCCGTCGCGGCCCATCGGTTTGGATCGTGACATTTAACATGATGCTCTGAGGGACAGACAAATAAAACTCCTATCCACCTAAGGAGGTGGAATACCAAGGGTGGCAAAACTCCCCGCACATGACAATGACGTAATCAATGATTCTAGAAGTCGAGTTTGTAAGGACAACGGAACCCAATGAGACAGTATAAAGTAATCATGGAAGGTTAGCAGATGTTCATAATGAGTTATCCATGGATTTTGACTTGAGAACTACCCCGATGCTAATGAAAGACGGGAAAACATGAGAAATAGGCGTTGTGTTATGATAACCCCCAAATGTGCATTTGGTATTGACAGAGAGCCTATTGAGGGTTCTTATGAGAAAGGAAGTGTTATAGTGACACATAGAAGGACACGTTCACTCATGGTTATCAAACAGGTGTTAGGAAACTAGCACAATGAATTCACTAACTAAGGAACACAATTAACGCATGTTATGGAGGTATAAAGAGAAGATAAACATTTGTTATGAGCGTGACATGCTTCTGCTATACTAACTCCCAAACTGCAATACACGACCACGTCACAGACAACCACAATACTAGGAACAAAGTGAGCTACTTACTGTGGAATGATCTAAGAGGACATTAAAGTCATACTGAGATGGGCAAACAAAAGATCTTCTTATGGCAGATTTGTAAAAATCTCAAATTTCTCAGAAATTCTATACGGACAAGCGACCACTTCAATCGACATGTACACATATGACAGGAGGTGGGATATGCTCTCATGTTACTAGACAGTGAAAAGGTTTCATGATACTTGCAAGAGAGTAGAGTGATTATTCAAACCCTAGAAGCCATATACACTAGTGAGTAAAAGAGTGACTCGAGAAGGATCGCAGCACTGGGATGCTTTACATGGAACTTGACACCACATAGGTAAACATTACGATGGTGCATGTATAGGCACAAGCGAGTAGATGTTGTCCATTTAAATAAAAAGATTCTGTAAGAAATTCATCGGGTATAGTCCTTTGTTGAGAATTTAGGAAAGCGGGTGGGAAGTACTAATCCTAGAGTTATAACTCAATTCAAAGACATAATTATAGAACTTAATTCCATAAAAGGATGTAAATAAGAGAATTTGTAATAGAGTGGATTCACGAATGATGCGTCTCGTTCAAAGAGAAGGTGCATGCAATGTTTTGTGATTCAACATCTTGTTAAGACCATGTTTATGAGAACTCTTCAATATGGATGTACAAGTACAACAAGTAAAATTTTGTGTTGTTCATAATGATGTACTGAGGAGTGACTTACTTGGTGACTTTAGCTTGATTGGGAAATAACTTTATCGATGCCCCTCAACTCCACATCCCTAACGCACAACATACTAATATACTACATTATCTGGTGGTGCAGTGACATTAATAGGAACAAGGGTACTCCCCTTAGCAACAAGTTCTACCAATCCCTCCATGGCTCGATACATTCTCCTAACAAACTCTTGGGAAATCCCCCTCAGATTCAATGGTGGGGTTATTCCCTCTTTACTGCTTCAAACTCATGGATTATAGTTTAGAGATTACTCATCTTAAAAATAAGACATAGCGAGGAAATTAGCTCCCTATCTTGGGTTATACCGCACGATCTGGAGTATCAAAGAAGGGTGTTATTCCTAAATGCCCAAGTAGCCTCCAACTTATAGATGTGGTCGACTACACACCGATAAGAAAGACTCTACTAGACACGGCTCCGAGACATCCTAGGACACTTTAAAACCTTAGGCTCCGATACCAAGTCTGTCACGCCCCAAAATCGAGGAGCGCGACCGGTGCTCAACCGAGTAAACCCGACTGAGCAAGCCTGTTAGATTTCATTCTACCCAAACTCGTCTTTGAATAAAGAGGAAATGTACACCATTAATCAAATTCTATAAATATATCATTAACGACTTCCATTTAATTTCCACTAGAAACTTTGTTCATAATTTTCAAAATATTACAACTTTTATACATCTTTGCCAAATATCAATATTTCTAAGTTAATTCCAATACCGACACCACCCACAACCTGTCTACGGAGCCTCTAAATACAACTGAAGAGAAATATGAAAATGCCGGCAACAAAGCTCCGGCTATACCTCAAAATACAAGTACATGACGAACAAATGATACAGGACCCCAAAATGAAGTGGGGCTCACCAAGTCGGCTGAAAAGAGGATGCGCCACTAGCTGCGACCAACACTGTCTGCTATGGAACCACCTACATCCATTTAAAGATGTAGCGCCCCCGGCAAAAGGGACGTTAGTACTGTCGAATAGTACTAGTATGAATAGCTGAAAGTCCCCTTTCAAAATAGAATGCCAATATAGGAAAAGACAACCATATAAATAACAAGTAACAATCAATGATACCCAAAGTCCAAGTTAAACATAACAATTTTTCAATATACGAAAGTTCATATGGTGAAACTGACACTCGGGATATGAAGACAATAATATTATTGGATAGAAGATATTTAATACCGATTCACCACAATTCACAATACTACTGTTCACAATACCATTGTTCACAATATGCACATCATAACCAACTCCCAAATTAAATAACAATTTCTATGCCAATATTTACAGATACATATTCCACCGTGAATCTTAGCACGGAGTCCGATCACGACCCGACCGGCTAGGTCATCTCCCTTGGAGACATTTAATATTGTTACATCATCATCCACAATACCACCGCTTTCTTGCGCGGAACCCGATCACGACCCGATCGGCTAGATTGCCTTATTTGAGACATGCATCTCAATCACAATTTCATTCTCAACATCCGGTTTCAATATCAGCACAGTACCACCATGTGTGCGGCATGGAGTCCGATCTCGGCCCGATCGGCTAGTGTCACGCCCCATCCTCGGGAGGCGCGACCGGCGTTCAGTCGCGTGAACCCAACTGAACCTTGTTAACACTTTCGACCCAACTCAATACGATTAAGGAAACCATGCTTTCGTTTATTTAAACAATAGCAAAAATCGAACGTTCACATTGTTAATTCATTTTCATGTCACAAACCTTAAACCATAGATAAGTTTTCAAGATTTCATACAGTTACAGCTTAGAAGAACTAGAGTTTAGGATTACTACACAGTTCATTGACCCATCTAACCCCCGTACATAACCCACACAAACGTCTACGGAGCCTCTATGGATACAAAAGACAATTATGACAACGCCGGCAGCAAGGCCCCAGCTATACCTCAAAAGTGGAAGTCTACAACAAAAAGATTTACAATGCAACCTCTTGAAGGAAAAAGGGGCTCACCAAGACTTTGAGAGGAGGACACTCCGCTACACGCGATTGGCACTGTCCGCTATGGAGCCACCTATATTCATTCAAAAATGTAGCGCCCCCGGCAAAAGGGACGTTAGTACTATGGAATAGTACTAGTATGTATAACTAAACACCATCTAGTTAGAAAGAACTATCATAAAAGAATCAGGAAATCACAAGTAACTCAAAAGCTTTATACGATCACCACATCATCAAATAAAAGAATCATATAACTTTCACATCATTTTTCCATAGCTTTTAGTTTGGGGCATTTCATACTGTTCATCATCGTTCACAATACCACCTCTATCTTGAGCGGAGTCCGATCACGACCCAATCGGCTAGGTTGCCTCATTTGAGACATATACCTCAATCACAATCTCATTCTCCTTTTCGGAATTCAATATCATCACAATACCACCATGTGTGCGGCATATGGCGTCCGATCACGGCCCGATCGGCTAGGCCGCCTTACCAAGACGTTGTTCCTTTCTCATTAATCATCTCATTTCAATCTTTATTTCACATATATCAATTCATAGGCACTTGGGGCCACAATTATCACATCATTCTTGGCACTAGGCCACATTTCACATCATTTTCAATTTCAATGTTAGCTCTGTAATTTAGGATAACAGGTACACACAAGAGCAATTTAAGTTGAAAGCTTAGATAAGATTTCACATAGGTGGCACAACAATCACAGTGTCAATCTTGATTTGAGGTCTAGGCATTTCAATACATGATTCATATTCTTCGCACTCTTTTAAATTATCAAAATAGCACATCGATCATATTGAGACACATCTTTCACGCATGTAAAGTTGCAACACCAATTCATGTGAAATAACATTCAATACATCAATCCAACTTTAATCTTACCGCATTTACACAATCACCCACGGAGCTCAATTTCTAAAAAGAGGGGGTTTTAGCCATACATACCTCAATAGAGCTTTCCTTAAATTCTTACAAAATTCCGGGACTCTTAGCAACTTCAATCTATTTTGTGGGAATTACAAATTGAACCAAGAATTAGAGACATGATTAAGATTCTAGCTCATTTGAGCATATTATCAAGTACTAAGTGTGCATTGTGATTTTAAGACCCTTTTGTGAGAGATTTTATTCAACCTTATACTCCAAATTCTATTTTTTAGTTCACAACCTCCCCATACCCTATTATCTTTTATGCATGCAAGAAAAATCCATTTTTATACCCATGAACCCATAAGCTAATTACTCATTCTAGTGTGAATTTCGAAACCAAGGGTTAGGGCTCAAGTTCTTACCTCTTGGGGTAAAGGCCTAGCAGCTGTACTTGAAATTCTTCAAGGGTTTAGGCAAGAATTGGGTGGGGACTTGATGAAGATCACCCTCTCTCTCTCTAGAACTTCCTCTCTCACTCTATTTGCAGTAAAATAACATAAAAGGGGTCTAATGGGGTTATTTTAATGGGATGGGGTCGTAGTTTTAAAGTTAGAAATAGGAGCCCCGACACAATCCGCGATCGCATATGCGATCGCATAATGGACATGCGGCCCGACGAAAACGGGACNAAAATACCCACGTAAGAGAATCACCTTGGGATGCTATAGAATACGGTTATTGAAGTATAGTATCGCCACTAAGTGGATCAGAAAAAAATTACTTCGAATATTCCTTGATGTAACGTAAGCCCTAGTGGCGAAGTATTACGTAAGAAGTTTCAAGTTATCAGTGGTATATTGTAGATCAATATTGAGGTGAATCAATAATGGATAGACAAAAGTCACAAAGTATGAGATGAGATTAGGCCGACATTCTAAAGATAAACAGAATGAGGAAGCACTAAAGGACTTAAATTTATACATATGGAATAAGTAACGAGAGTAAGCTGGGGCAACAATAAATTAAAGTAAGAGTTACGACAGTAAATTCATACGGATGGCTAAACGGACCTATGCGATAAGATATAGCAATATTTGTGAATTCAACAAAGTACCGAGCGAAGAACTTCAGTATACTCATAGATGCCCAAGGGGACATCTTAACAAGCTCTACATATGAAGCCTAGAGATTGGGCACACTTACAAGGTCAAAATCGTACAGGTTGCATTATGAAAGGTAGCAACAATTGCGAGATTGGAAGGATTCCGACTACAAGTTGTGGTGTGAGAAGGAGGCCTAAGGGGGGGAATGCCCTGGACTTTGGACTTATTCACAGAACAGTCACCTGGATAGCAAGGGAAGTTCTAAAGTATTCGGAAGATATAAGTTATCAAAATGATAAGTGCATCAGTCAACGTTCGAGGACGAATGTTCCAAAGGGGGGAATAATGTTACGCCTCGCAGTATTACGTCAATGTTACCCTCTGCAGTAATATATTACGATGATGTTACGTCCTACAGTATTACATTTTGCAGTATTAAGTTACAACGATGTTGCACCCTGAAGTATTGTACGTTAAATTTGTCGTAAGGTAATTGACATCAGTCCAAGTAAAATATTATTTGGAGATTATAAGGATTATGCTATTTCACAAGTGATTAGTAAATTCGTGAAGGTGAAAGGGGGAGCAAGTCAAAGAAAATAAATTTTCTCCAAATTTGGCATTTTGGGATAAAATACGGCCCGAGCTAAAATACTCGGTATTTATGGACTAGTACAAAACAAGGTACCATATGGCCATGATAGTAAGGAATATAAAGTGTATAAAAAGTGAGTATCATTTTATGTAATTTGAGATAATTCTTTATTATGCGGGTATTTGATTAATTATCGGGTAGCGGGATATAACCTTAATTAATTAATTAATTAACTATGGTATAAGATTAAATCTCCAAATAAAAAAACGTGTCAGCAACATAAGATATCAGCTAAGTGACTCATAACCCAAATGGATAAGGTGGCAATATTTAACGGTTGCATGGATATGATTAAAATTGGGGTTCAGCATTAAGAACCAAGGCTACTATGGATAAACAAGGAAAATGATTTTCTATTACACTTAGCCATCTCTTCTAAACTGGTGAAAAAGGATTTAGTGAAATATAAATAAAGGATACTACATCAATAACAGTGGCTAGCCGTGAGATTGTAGTTTTTGATAAGAAGCTTATACAAGATGTATGATGTATTAGTTGAATTACTAGTGGCATCACTTATGAAAACTTGGAGGCTGAGACTAAAGAATGAATGCAATCACCTACCAAAGTTTTAGATCACCAACTGGACCAGCAGTCCAGTTTAATAAGATGTTGCTTCTGTCTGGTTTCGAGGTCTTCATCGACAAGTGAACAATTACAAATTTTAAGAAGTTTTATCAGTTGATCATGCAGTTTGTGAAACCGAGAAACTTATATATTAGTGGAATTATATTAGTGGAATTACATGAATCACTGTTAATTGGTGGTGAGGTTTAATGGGATTGACGAATTATTTTATGTCTGAGAAATAAGTAACAAGTTTGAGATGGTACTGAGGATATTTTTCTCCCAAGCTCTCACGTAAATGTGCTGCAACGTCCAAGTAAGTTATTGTGTTGGCATTGCAGTGCAAAGTGAATCGGGTATTACTTCTTAGTGATGTAAATTAACATGAAGCTATCAAGAATGCAACCCAAGTTTGATCCATTGTGTATGACCATCAACGAGTTCGTATAAGCATTGGAGGTTAGATGTTTACCGGAAGGATTTACTACTCGTAGTCATCCAAAGATGGATTTGAGGTATATTAAGGCACTTCCTTCCTTCTTTTGGCATGATCTAATGTGAAATGAATACGCTATTTCATAATGAATCTACTCCTAGCAACTAAGGTTGTCCATGTTGTTCTTTCCGTACAAAGTTATTCTAAGAAAGTATGTATGATCCGTAAGTCCTAGTGAAGTTCATATTGAGGGTATGTATGTCCATAATGTTCTTACGTCACTCCGAAAGGTTTAGAACGTGATCCCATGAGTCGAGCATGCATTATATATATGTATCTATTTTACTCTACCTAGCCGCGCTATAGTCGGCCGGGTACGGCACCTATTGTGCAACCACTGATCAGTTGGGTTTACCGAGCTCCACGTGGCCGGGTATGATTCTACCGAGCCTTATGATGGCCGGGTACGTTTTTACCGAGTCCTCTTTGAGGCCGGGTACGATATGATGATGATGATGCCCACAGAGGTGTATGTTTTTAAAAGTTTATGTATATATATGTATTATGCATGTCATGTTAGTAGCCCAGAGGCACTCAGATGTTACAGGTTGTATCTTTTCTATCTCTCTTTACATTACTGTTCTTGTTTATGCTTTCCTACCTTACATACTCGGTACTTTATTTGTACTGACGTCCCTTTTGCCTGGGGACGCTGCGTTTCATGCCCGCAGGTCCCGATAGACAGGTCGAGAGCCCTCCAAATAGGTTATCAGCTCAGCGGAAGATGTTGGTGCGCTCCATTTGCTTCGGAGTTGCTCGTTTGGTTAGTATTATTTAGACGTGTATTGTTTGGTATGGCGGGACTCTGTCCCGACCTTTATGACATTTATGTACTCTTAGAGGCTTGTAGACATATGTCGTGTACGTGAAATATTGTACGGCCTTGTCGGCCTATGTCTTGTTTTATAAATAATTATGTTGGTCTATTAGGCCCGTATGTCACGTGTATATGATAATATAATAAGAAAGTTACGTTACGTTGGTACTCGGTTGAGTAAGGTATCGGGTGCCCGTCGTGGCCCATCGGTTTGGGTCGTGACAAAAGTGGTATCAAAGCAATTCTGTCCTAGGGAGTCTACAAGCCGTGTCTAGTAGAGTCTTGTTTATGGGTGTGTCGTGCACCACACTTATAAGCAGGAGGCTATCGGGCATTTAGGATTATCACTCTTTGTTCTTACTCTAGATCGTGTGGTAGAGCTCACTTATAAGAATTCAAATTCTGAAATTCTTTTTTTTTATTCATATTAAGACGATACCTACATCCGGAAAGAAGGTTGGAAAGAGAGATAGTTGTGGAAGGGCTAAGTCAGACGAATTGGATTTTTGTACGATGCCTACGATAAGTAAATGTGAGGTCTTTAGCAGATCATGGGTATATGTGAAAGGTGTAAGCTTCCTGATAAGAAGCCTTAAGGCAAGAATGTCTATCCANACTTGATGAAGATCACCCTCTCTCTCTCTAGAACTTCCTCTCTCACTCTATTTGCAGTAAAATAACATAAAAGGGGTCTAATGGGGTATTTTTAATGGGATGGGGTCGAGTTTTTAAAGTTAGAAAATAGGAGCCCCGACACAATCCGCGATCGCATATGCGATCGCATAATGGACATGCGGCCCGCAAAAGGGACCGCGAAAATGGCTTCAAAAACCTGAACAAACTACCCGGGTATGCGACAAGAATGCGGTCCGCATACCTGTTCTGCAGTCAATGCACCGCAGAACTACCCCACGCAAAATTCCAAGGGGATTATGCGATGACTATGCGACCCGCATATTGATTATGCGATCGCATAATGGGCCGCATAGTTGACCTCAAAATTAACCATCAAACTGTCTGACTCTGCGGCGACTATGCATAGCTATTATGTGACCGCATAATGGACCGCTGAAACACACTTTTTCTGAAAAACATTTTTCCTTAACTTTTTAATGCACAGATCAGTCCAAAGGGTCCGAACTTTACAAATTTCAAACACATATTCCTAATTTGGCACTACGAGCTTTCGGGTTTTTGAGTAGAAATTTTCACGGGGCCTTACATCCTCCCCACTTAGGACCATTCGTCCTCGAATGAGGATCAAGGTTCACTCATTAGCAATCATTATGCAACCTCAGCTTTTCACAACATGAAATGTATCAACAGGCCCATATTTGGCTAACTCCCTAAATTTCCATAAATTTTGCCAGAGTTTCCTTTGTATCTAGGCCTACCACCTGTCAGAGAGCCCCAGAAACATATCCTAACAGCATATACATATTTCATGGACATAACATAGCCTGTACAATACCAACCATGGCCGCATAGGCAACATATAACCCAAAATGAAACAGAACAGTTTTACATAGATCAAATCAAAGGATACAGAGTTCATGGGAACCAAATGCATAAAAGCTATTACATGGCTATACAAACAAATGTGGGTACTTCCTTCTCATTTCTTCCTCGGCTTCCCAAGTGGCTTCCTCAACCTGCTGGTTCCGCCACAACACTTTCACGGAGGCAATTTCCTTGTTTCTCAATTTCCGGACTTGCCTGTCAAGAATGGCAACTGGAACTTCTTTATATGACAGTTCTTCATTAACCTCAAGAGTTTCAACTGGCACAATAGTGGACGGATCTCCCACTACCTTCATCAACATAGACACATGGAAGACTGGGTGTACCAATGACATCTCGGATGGCAGCTCGAGCTTGTATGCCACCTGACCAATCCTATGAATGATTCTATACGGTCCCACATACCTTGGACTCAATTTTCCTCTCTTCCCAAACCGCATGATACCCTTCATGGGGGAAACCTTCAAAAATACCCAATCATCTTCTTTGAACTCCTAATCTCTGCGACGAACATCCGAATAAGACTTTTGGTGACTCTGAGAAGTTTTCAACCTCTCCTTGATAATCTTGACTTTCTTTATAGCCTGATGCACGAGGTCCGGCCCTTTCAATTCAGCTTCTCTAACCTCGAACCACCAAATGGGAGACCTACATCTCCTACCATACAATGCCTCAAATGGCGCCATCTGGATACTAGCATGGAAGTTATTGTTATAAGCAAACTCTATGAGTGGCAAATGATCATCCCAGCTACCTTTGAAATCAAGAGCACAAGCACGCTTCCTCAAGCGCCTGAATAGTCCGCTCTGCTTGCCCGTCGGTCTGAGGGTGAAAAGCTTTGCTAAGATTTACCTGCGTGCCCAAACCTTGCTGAAATTTCTTCCAAAAGTTGGCCGTGAACTGAGCCCCTCGATATGAAATGATTGAGACTGGAGTACCATGCAACCTTACTATTTCCTTGATATACAACTGAGCATAATGTTCCGCTGTGTCGGTAGATTTGACTGGCAAGAAGTGCGCTGATTTCGTAGGTCGATCCACGATCACCTAAATTGAGTCGAACATGCTCGGAGTGCACGGTAACCCTACCACAAAATCCATGTTGATCATCTCCCATTTCCACATTGGAATTTCTATGCTTTGAGTCAATCCACCGGGCCTTTGATGTTCGTCCTTCACTTGTTGACAGTTCGGACATCTTGCCACAAAGTCCGCCACCTCCTTTTTCATATTGTTCCACCAATAAACTTCCTTGAGATCATGATTCATTTTTGTAGAACCTGGGTGCACAGAATACCTGGAAGTGTGAGCTTCTTCCATGATCCTTTCCCGAAGACCGTCAATATCCGGAACACATAGGCGGCCTTGGTACCGTAAGGTACCATCATCCATGCCAAAGGAAAAAGTTGTGGTCTTGTGTTTATGAATCCCCTCTTTCAGTTGTGCTAATAATGGATCGTTGAATTGCTTCTCTTTCACCTCCGCCACAAGCGACGATTCAGCCCTATTCTGCACAATTATCCCTCCTTCATTAGAGTCCGCAAGGTGAACTCCCAATCTAGCCAATTGATGAACCTCCCGGGCCAACGGCCTTTGATATGCCTTCAAATAAGCCAAACTTCCCATAGATTTTCAACTAAGAGCATCCGCCACAACATTAGCCTTTCCCGGGTGATAGAGAATATCAATGTCATAGTCCTTGAGCAACTCTAGCCATCTTCTTTGTCTCAGATTCAACTCCTTTTGTTTGAAAATATATTGAAGGCTCTTGTGGTTCATAAACATATCCACATGGACCCCATACAAATATCTTTAGTGCGAACACCACTGCCGCAAGCTCTAAGTCGTGGGTTGGATAGTTCTTTTCATGATTCTTGAGTTGCCTAGAAGCGTAGGCTATAACCTTGTCGTGTTGCATTAACACACACCCAAGCCCGATCCTTGAAGAATCGCAATACACCATAAATCCCTCTGTACCCTCTGGCAAGGTTAATACCGGTGCTGAAGTCAATCTTGATTTCAATTCTTGGAAGCTCCTTTCACAAGCATCGGACAACTGGAACTTAATTGCTTTCTGCGTCAATTTAGTCAGGGGAGAGGCAAGAGTAGAAAATCCTTCCACAAACCTTCTATAGTACCCAGCCAAACCCAAGAAACTGTGAATCTCTGTTGGAGTGGTAGGTCTAGGCCAATTCTTTACTGCTGCAATCTTTTGAGGATCAACCATAATTCCTTCCCTGGAGACGACATGACCCAAGAACGCGACAGATTCAAGCCAAAATTCACATTTCAAAAATTTTGCATACAATTGGTGTTGCTGAAGAGTCTGCAGAACTGCCCTGAGATGGTTAGCATGATCCTCTCGACTTCGGGAATACACAAGAATATCATCAATGAACACTATCACAAAGGAGTCTAGAAAAGGCTTGAAGACTCGATTCATAAGATCCATGAAGGCTGTCAGGGCATTTGTTAGCCCGAAAGACTTCAACCAGAAATTCAAAGTGTCCATATCGAGTCCTGAATGCTATTTTTGGAATATCCTGCTCCCTTATCTACAATTGGTGATACCCGGACTTGCACGTTAATTTTTGAAAAACACGTAGCACCTTGCAATTGATCAAATAAGCCATCTATCCTTGGTAGAGGGTATTTATTTTGATTGTGACTTTGTTAAGTTGCCGGTAGTCAATACGCATCCGTAGCAACCCATCTTTCTTCCTTACAAACAAAACTGGTACGCCCCATGGTGAAACACTTGGCCGGATGAAACCCTTCTCTAGAAAATCCTTCAATTGTTCTTTTAGCTCTTTCAACTCTGTCGGTGCCATTCTGTAAGGTGGAATTGATATAGCCTGCGTGCCTGGCATCACATCGATCCCAAAATCAATCTCCCTGTCGGGTGGGATCCCAGGGAGCTCATCTGGAAAGAAATTCGGAAATTCATTCACAACTTGTACGGACTCAAGGCTAAGTGCCTCGGCATCTGTGTTCGTAACCCGAACTAAATGATAGATGCACCCCTTCTTGATCATCTTCGTGGCATTAAGGTAAGAAATTAACCGACCTTTAGGCACTACGTTATCTCCTTTCCATTCAACAACGGGCTCATTAGGAAACTCAAGCCTCATAGTTCTAGTCCGACAATCAAGCTTGGCAAAACATGAATAAAGCCAATCTATTCCCATTATTACATCAAAATCGACCATCCCCAATTCAATGAGATCAGCCATGGTATCCCTACCACGTATCGTGACAACACAAACTCTATAAACTCGAGCAGCCATAATTGACTCACCAACTGGAGTAGACACCGAGAATGGCTCATGAAGCTGATCAGGTTCTATCCCAAATTCCATAGCAACAAAAGGGGTACTATAGGACAAGGTGGAACCGGGGTCAATAAGTGCATACATATCATGAGATTGGGCAGTCAGAATACCTATAACAACATCTGGAGAAGCCTCTGCAGTTTGGCGACCACTCATAGCATAGAACCGGTTGGGTCCTCCCGAACTCTGCGCACCACCCTAGTTGTACCACGCCCCGCGGGTGCCGGGGTGCCTCGAGCTAGAGAGGGGGCTGAAGACGTAGCAGCTGCTGGACTGGCTGGCTGTGCTGTGTCCCTGCCCGCTCCCTGGTGGGATACATGAAAATGCCTCTGAATATGACCCCTCATCCCACATCCATAGCATACAGGTAACTCCATGTAGCAAATCCCCAAGTGCATCTTCCCACACCTGGGGCACGGGGACCTCTGTTACTGCTGGGATCTCTCTCCAGACCGACCTCGCTGGTGGGATCCCCTGTTTCCCTAACTGGGCCTGAAACGACTCCACTGCTGCTGGTGGCTGGGCCCTGATGGCAGTGCACTGGCTGAAGATTGTGCAACAGATTGGGACGGCCCCGATGATCCTCCCCGGAAAGCTGATCTTCCCCCACCTAGTGACTCACCCATGTTGCCCGTAGATCGGGTCTTTCTGTTACCCTCTCTCTCCATCCTGTTCTTGAGTTTACAGTTCTCTGTGGCCTGAGCAAATGCCACCATCTTCCTATGATTCATGTCAGAATTCAATGCAGCTGTAGAAGCCTCATTAATAGTCAAAGGATTAAGGCCCTGAACAAACCTGCGCACCCTAGCCTCCATTGTGGGCAACATGTGAATAGCATATTTGGACAGGCGGGCAAACTCCATATGGTACTCCCACACACTTATGCTACCTTGCTTCAGATTCTCAAACTCTGCTGCACGGGCTGCCCTTGTCTCAGCAGGCAGGAAATGATCTACGAAGGCATCAGCAAACTCGCTCCACCATGCTGGCGGGCTCCCCTCCTCACGGGAATCCTCCCACAACTCAAACCACGCATAGGCCACCCCTTTCAGATGGTAGGCAGCCAACTCTACTCCCTCTGTCTCAGTTGCACGCATAACCCTGAGGGTCTTGTGCATCTCATCAATAAAATCCTGAAGGTCTTCTTCCGGATTGGCACCCGTAAACACTGGAGGGTCTAACTAAAGAAATATGTTCACCCTGGAACTAGTGGAATCCCTTTGCTGGCTAGATGAACTGGGTGTGGCACTTGACCTCTGAGCCTGAGAGGCCACTAGCTGAGTCAGCATCTGAATAGCTCCCCTAAGATCCCCATCAGAAATACCAGGTTCGGAAGCTGGGGCTGGAGGCAGAACAGGAGTATCAATGGGAGGGATAGTGGTACCCTCCATAGATGTAGGAACTGAGGTAGTCTGCTCTAGAGTAGAAGAATCAGGCAGGGTGATAGCAGGGCGATTATCCTCAACTGCAGTATCAAGTAGTGAATCATCAGCCACTCCTGGGGTGGCACTGGCTCCTTGGCAAATTCTGGATTTCTTCTTAGGTGACATGTACTGAAAATTGAAGGAATGCACTAGTTAGAGGAGGAATAGTTTCACAATTGCCGCACGATCCAGAACATCAAAGAAGGGTGTTATTCCTAAATGCCCAAGTAGCCTCCAACTGATAGATGTGGTCGACTACACACCGATAAGAAGGACTCTACTAGACACGGCTCCGAGACATCCTAGGACACATTAAAACCTTAGGCTCTGATACCAAGTTTGTCATGCCCCATCCTCGGGAGGCGCGACCGGCGCTCAATCGAGTGAACCCAACTGAGCAAGACTTTTTAACACTTTCTACCCAACTCCATACGATTAAGGAAACCATGCTTTCGTTTATTTAGACAATAGTGAAAATCGAACGTTCACATTGTTCATTCATTTTCATGTCACAAACCTTAGACCATGGATATGTTTTCAAGATTTCATACAGTTACAACTTAGAAGAACTAGTTTAGGATTACTACACAGTTCATTACCCATCCAACACCCATACATAACCCACACAAACATCTACGGAGCCTCTATGGATACAAAAGACAATTGTGACAACGCCGGTAACGGCTATACCTCAAACGTGGAAGTCTACAACAAAAAGATTTACAACATAACCCCTTGAAGGAAAAAGGGGCTCACCAAGACTTTGAGAGGAGGACACTCCGCTACACGCGATCGGCACTGTCCGCTATGGAGCCACCTACATTCATTCAAAAATGTAGCACCCCCGGCAAAAGGGACGTTAGTACCATAGAATAGTACTGGTATGTATAACTAAACACTATCTAGTTAGATAGAACTATCATACAAGAATCAGGAAATCACAAGTATAACTCAAAAGCTTTATATGATCACCACATCATCAAATAAAAGAATCATATAACTTTCACATCATTTTTCCATAGCTTTTATTTTGGGGCATTTCATATTTTTCATCAATGTTCGCAATACCACCGCTATCTTGAGCGGAGTCCGATCACGACCCGATCGGCTAGGTTGCCTCATTTGAGACATATACCTCAATCACAATCTCATTCTCCTTTCCGGAATTCAATATCAGCACAATACCACCATGTGTGCGGCATGGCGTCCGAAGACGGCCCGATCGGCTAGGCCGCCTTACCAAGACGTTGTTCCTTTGTCATTAATCATCTCGTTTCAATCTTTATTTCACATATATCAATTCATAGGCACTTGGGGCCACAATTATCACATCATTCTTGGCACTAGGCGACATTTCACATCATTTCCAATTTCAATGTTAGCATTGCAATTTAGGATAATAGGTACACACAAGAGCAATTTAAGTTGAAAGCATAGGTAAGATTTCACATAGGTGGCACAACAATCGCAGTGTCAATCTTGATTTGAGGTCTAGGCATTTCAATACATGATTCATATTCTTCGCACCCTTTTAAATTATCAAAATAGCACATCGATCATGTTGAGGCACATCTTTCACGCATGTAAAGTTGCAACACCAATTCATGTGAAATAACATTAAATACATCAATCCAACTTTAATCTTACCGCATATACACAGTCACCCACGGAGCTCAATTTCTAAAAAGAGGGGGTTTTAGCCATACATACCTCAATAGAGCTTTCCTTAAATTCTTACAAAATTCCGGGACTCTTAGCAACTTCAATCTATTTTGTGGGAATTACAAATTGAACCAAGAATTAGAGACATGATTAAGATTCTAGCTCATTTGAGCATATTATCAAGTACTAAGT